>NW_026594184.1:2457773-2541775 GCF_907164565.1 Psammomys obesus | reverse complement strand
CAGATGCTGAGCCTGATGGCCAACTGATGGGCAGAGTGAATGGAATTCTATGTAAGAAGTGGGAAATAGTAAGAGCTGGAGGGGACAGGAACTCCACAAGGAGAGCAACAGAACAAGATAATTTGAACACAGGGAACTTCCCAGAGACTCATACTCCAACCAAGGACTATTCGTGGAGATGACCTGGAACCCTGCCACAGGTGTAGCCCATGGCAGTTCATTGTCCAAGTGGCTTACATAGTAATGGTAAGAGGGACTGCCTCTGACATAATCTGATTGGCCTGCTCGTTGATCACTTCCCCCTGAGGGGGGAGCAGCCTTACCAGGACACAGTAGAGGACAATGCAGCCAATTTTGATGAGAACTGATAGACTAAGATCAGAAAGGAGAGGAGAACCTCCCCTATCAGTGGACTTGGGGAGTGGCATGCATGCAGAAAGGGGAGGGAGGGTGGGATCCGGAGGGGAGGAGGGAGGGGCTTATGGGGGGATACAAAATTAATAAAGTGTAATTAATAAAAAATTTTTAAAAAACTGAAGAAGAAAAAAAAAAAGGACAATAAGCTCAGTGTGCTGACTAAGTAAGAATTTAAGAGTCCCCAAAACATTACTTTTGTTAAAAAAAAAAAAATAGATTATGTTCGTAAAAAAAAAAAAATATTCACAAACCAAATCCAAGAGCACATCCAAGATATCATCCACTATGACCAAGTAGGTTTCATCCCAGGCATGCAGGGATGGATCAATATACAGAAGTCCATCAATGTAATGTACCATATAAAAAGGCTAAAAGAAAAAAGTACATCTGGCTCTTTGACCCCACCCCAAGGGAGGACAAGCCTTGCCAGGACACAGAGGAAGACAATGTAGCCAGTCCTGTTGAGACCTGATAAGCTAGGGTCAGATGGAAAAGGAGGTAGGCCTCTGTTATAAGTGGACTTGGAGAGGGGCAAGGGAGGAGATGAGGGAGGGAGGGTGGCATTGAGAGGTAAAGAGGGAGGGAGCTACACCTGGAATAAAAAGCGAATAAAATGTAATTTTTGTAAAAAATAAGAATTTAATTTAAAAAACAGGAAAAAAAACCACATGATGATCTGCTTAGATGCTGAAAAAGCATTTGATAAAATTCAAAATTTGTTTATGTATAAAGTCCTGGAGAGATTAAGGATAAAAGGCACTTACCTAAACATAGTAAAGGCAATATACAGAAAGCCTTTGGCCAACATCAAACTGAATGGAGAAACTTAAATCAACCCCACTGAAATAAGAGACAAGACAAGGCTGCCCAGTCTCTCCATATCTCTTCAACATAGTTCTTGAAGTCCTTGCTAAAGAAATAAGACAAAGGAGATCAAAGTGATTCAGTTTGGAAAGGAAGAAGTCAAAGTACCACTCTTGTAAATGACCTGATATTATACATGAGTGAGCCAAAAAATTCTACCAGGAAACTCCTACAGCTGATTAACACCTTCAGCAAAGTGGCTGGATACAAAATTAACTCAAAAAAATCAGTAGCCCTCCTGTATACAAAAGACAAAAGGACTAAAAAAGAAATTAGGAAAACAACACCCTTCACAATGGCCATAAAGGACATGAAGTACCTTGGTGTGACTCTAACCAAGCAAGTCAAAGACTTATATGAAAATAATTTCAAGTCTCTGAAAAAGAAATAGAAGAAAATATCAGAAGATTTAAAGATCTCCCATACTCATTGCTTAGCAGGATTAACATAGTAAAAATGGCCATCTTACCAAAAGCAATCTACAGATTCAATGCAATTCCGATCTAATTACCAACACAGTTCTTTACAGACCTTGAAAGAAAAACCCTCAACTTCATATGGAATAACAAGAAACCCAAAATTGCTAAAACAATCCTCTACAATAAAAGATCTTCTGAAGGTAGCTCCATCCCTTATCTCAAGCAGTACAATAGAGCAACAGTAATAAAAACTGCATGGTACTGGCATAGAAACAGACTGGTGGATCAATGGAATCAGTAGAAGACCCTGACATAAATCCACACACTTATGGACACCTGATTTTTGACAAAGATGCCAAAACCATCCAATGGAAAAAAGACAGCATCTTCAACTAGTGGTGCTGGTCTAACTTGATGCCTACATGTAGAAAAATGCAAATAGATCCATACTCATCACCCTGCACAAAACCAAAGTCCAAGTAGATCAAAGACCTCAACATAAAAATAGACACACTAAACCACTTAGAAGAAAAAGTGGGGAAGAGCCTTGAACTCATTGGCACAGGAGACAACTTCCTGAACAGAACAGGCTCTAAGATCAACAATCAATAAATGGGACTTCATAAAACTGAAAAGCTTCTGTAAAGCAAAGGACACTGTTGTCAGAACAAAACGACAGCCTACAGAGTGGGAAAGGATCTTCACCAATCATTTATCTGACAGAGGGCTGATATCCAGAATATATAAAGAACTCAAGAAGTTAAACAGCAACAAATCAAGTATTCCAATTAAAAATTAATTGTTTTAAAAATTAAAAATTAATTGTTTAAATGAAAATCAAGTAATCCAGTTAAAAATGGGGTATAGAGCCAAATAGAGAATTCTCAGTAGAGGAATATCAAATGGCAGAGAAACACTTAAAGGAATGGTAGAGTCTTATTTCTTCCTGGCTCTTTAAAGTTACTAGTATAATCATTTGGGGGTTCATTTATGTTGCAGCATACATTGATACTTTATTTCTTTTTTATAGCATTCCATTCTATTGATTAAACTGTTTATCTGCTCACATTATTATGAGCATTTAAATTGTTTACAGATTTGGGCTATTGCAAATAAAATTGCTGTAAGGTAACAAAAGAAGCTGATTCTGTGTTACTATCTGTGAGGTCAACAGTTGTAACTTTGCATTTGTAACCACAGGTTTTTCTCCTCGTGTCCCAGTTCCCAAAATAACAACCCTGAGATTTTTATTATTTTATGAACGACAGCTTTAGCTCATTCCAGACTAGCTCATAACTTAAATTACCCATTTATTCTATTCTATGTGTGCCACATGGCTGGTTACCTCTCTTCAGTTTCGTGTGCCCTTCTTGCTCAGAATGCAGGGGGTTGGGTACAAGACACACAACAAGATAGAATGACATCCGTTGCCTCTATGTCCCATAGTTTATCTCTTCCTGGAACTCCCACCTTCTTATTTCCTGCTTCAGCTAAAAGGCTATCAGCTTTGTTATTAACCAATCAGAGAAAATTGGGGAGCAAGGTTTACACAACATTGATCAATAAACATAACTACACCCACCTCCACATCTGGACTGCAGCCAGATTTGGGAGGCATGGCATATCAGACCAACCCCCCCAAAACATGCCCCATTTCCTGCCTTACCTTCTAACACATAGAAGAGTGTGGGCCCGAAGGCCTCACCACCCTTGTTTCTGCTGCCATTAATAAGAGCAGGACCTGTGAGCTGTGCTGCTTGTGGCCCTGCCAGGCCGTTATTGCTGTAGGGGGAGTACCTGCTCCACTTCACTGGCTGTGGTACTACAAAAGCCTTGTTTTCTGCAGTAAGACCTATGGCAAATAAGCTGGTGATGGACAGGGATATCCTGTGCACAGAAAGATAATTTTCCCCATATGAATCAATGGCACCATACTTTCCTTTCTAGAGCCTCTCTCAACCCGTAAAAGGTGATGAGACTTAGGGTCAGATGTAGGAGTTTCCTGTGCAGGGTGAGGAAAATATTTCACTGTGTAGAATCTGTAGTCCAGTGCATGTTTTAGAAAGATGCTATACAAGTCTCGAAGATGTTATCACCAGGCTTCAACATTACCATCTCCAGGTCAAAGTTGTCTGTACCTTCAGGATATGAGTATCAATTCACAAATCACAACTAAGAAACTTTGTTGCAGGCATTTTTGACCTTGTGGACTTTACTAAGAGACTCCACAATGAATCCTATTACCAAGACATGAAGACAGCTTTCAATGATGATGAGATTCTCTGCTGCTAGGATGTGTGCTAGTGGCTGCACCTGAACCTCATAAAGAGATGCAACCATTCAGCAGTCCATCGTTTCCTGGGGTGAGATTTGCCAATTGCATTATCCCAGAGCCCATATTGGTTCATGTGCTGTAGGAACAACCCATGCACCAAATTCGTGTGCTCGCAGCACCTTACAGACAAAGATAGAAGACATGCAATAAATTGACTAAACTCAACTCAGGCATGCACCCAGCCACCTTTGTGCTGTCCAGGTTTGCCTGCAGGAACACAAATGGTGTGAGCTGTACCCAGATGCATGCCAAAGGCAACTCAGGTCTCTGGACCAGGAAAACGCCAGGGCTTGGGGGACAACTAGCTCTGAGTAAGATGCGTTTCTAGTTCTCCCTCAGCAAACAAGTGATAAATGCTCTGGATACTGTCTGTGTTTTCCTGCTGGTCACCCACCTTGGTTTGCTATTCTCCCTGTGAGATGTTCAGCTTCCAAACATATGTCAGTTGTGTACAATGTCATCTCTGCACCTTCTGTTGTGCATTAGCAGGCAGGTGTATTTATAACATACCAAGAGACAGAAAGAATCAGGTTCGGGGGACCAGTGAGTGTGGAACCTGAAGCAGATGGATTCACTTAAGATCAGGAGCTCAGAACCAGCCTGAGAAAATGTGATGAAGAAAGGGAGAAAGGGAATGAGTTTGGAAGTGGGGAATGAGGAAGGGAAGCCGATACAAATACTTATGTACAAATCGTTGTATGGACACATGCTTTTATTTTTCTTGGATGAAAAAAGTATAGAATGTTTGGATTATGTGGGGGAAAGACAATTAAATTTTAAGAAGCTCTTGGTTTTCCAATTCTTTGACATTTTACATGTCCACAGATAATATATAAGGATTCCAGTTGGACCACATTCTTGCCAACCTTTGATATAGTTTTGTCACTTTTAGCAGATGGAGTGGATGTATGACGGAACACGCACCAAATGTTTGTAACCTTCATTTCCCCAATAAAGAATGAGTTTGAGCATATTTTTATCTGCTTAGTGCCTGCCACCCATTGTCTCTGTGAGTAAAAAGTCTATGTAAATCCTTAACCCAGTTTTAAAAATCAGATTAATGAAATCCAATTTATATATTCGGGATATCCATATATCTGTGTGTATAGTATTATATAGTTAGGATATAAATCTTGTAACATCATAGTATATTTCTTCCAGCCTCTTGGTTGTGTGTCCTGCAAACAGAAGTTTGTAGTTTTGATGAAGTCCAGTTAATCAGTTTCTATTTTTAATGAGTATGATTTTTGTTATATCTAAAAAATGTTTTTCTTAAACCATTATCACAGAGGATTTCCAATATTGTCTCCTAGAATATTAAGAATGTTAGACAATAATTTTAGTCTACAATAGGCAATTAATTTTACAAAAGGCAAGAAATAGAATGAGGCTCTTTTTGCTGCATAAGATTATGGATTATTTCATTAAAAGTATCATTGGGGGAGCGTATGGAAATCTAGCAAGTGGGAAGGCCAGCGCGGCCTCGAGCCCTTGCCACCATGAGCGGGACCTTAGCGAAGATCGCGGAGATCGAGGCCGAGATGGCTCGGACTCAGAAGAACAAAGCTACAGCACATCACCTTGGGCTGCTTAAGGCTCTACTTGCTAAGCTTCGAAGAGAACTCATTGCTCCAAAAGGTGGCGGTGGTGGTGGGCCCAGAGAAGGTTTTGATGTGGCCAAGACAGGTGATGCTCGAGTTGGATTTGTGGGTTTTCCATCTGTGGGGAAGTCAACTCTGCTAAGTAACCTAGCAGGAGTTTATTCTGAAGTGGCAGCCTACGAATTTACTACTTTGACCACTGTGCCTCGTGTCATCAGATATAAAGGTGCCAAGATCCAGCTCCTGGATCTCCCAGGTATTATTGAAGATGCCAAGGATGGGAAAGGTAGAGGCTGTCAAGTCATTGCAGTGGCCCGCACTTGTAATTTGATCTTGATTGTTCTGGATGTCCTAAAACCTTTAGGACATAAGAAGATAATTGAAAATGAGTTGGAAGGCTTTGGGATTTGCTTGAACAGCAAACCCCCCAACATTGGCTTTAAGAAGAAAGACAAGGGAGGCATTAATCTCACAGCCACATGCCCTCAGAGTGAACTGGATGCTGAGATGGTGAAGAGCATTCTGGCTGAATACAAAATCCATAATGCCGATGTGACTTTCCGTAGTGATGCCACAGCTGATGACCTCATTGAGGTGGTAGAAGGAAACAGAGTTTATATCCCGTGTATCTATGTATTAAATAAGATTGATCAGATCTCCATTGAGGAATTGGATATCATCTATAAGGTGCCTCACTTGGAGAAGATCTGGGACTATCTGAAACTAGTGAGAATTTACACCAAACCCAAAGGCCAGTTACCAGATTACACCTCTCCGGTGGTGCTGCCCTACTCAAGGACCACAGTGGAAGATTTCTGCATGAAGATTCACAAAAACCTTATCAAAGAATTTAAATATGCTTTGGTCTGGGGTCTCTCTGTGAAACACAATCCTCAGAAAGTGGGGAAAGCCCATACGCTGGAAGATGAAGACGTCATTCAGATTGTGAAGAAGTGAAACCTTGTTCCCACCTGCTAAACAGTGTTCCTTATGACCAAGTACTCTCCTCAACCCCTTCTGTCTTTGGCAGCCACTGGATTGGGAATCAGGAATGGATATGGAGACTTCCAAACTGGAATATTACCGATCTTTTTTTTTCCCCTTCTTTGAGATAGGGTCTCATGTATTTCAGGCTGGCCTTGAACTCTTTGTATCTGAGGCTTGCCTAGAATTCCTTATTCAATAGCACCCATCTCCCACGTGCTGGCTTACCACTGTCCACCTGTAACACCTCAGCAATATCACCTTTACTACGTTGGTGTCACTTCTATTGAACTGTATAAAAAAAACCCAGGTGGGCCAATTAAAAAAAAAAAAAGTATCATTGGTCCGCTGAATAGATTATGACCTTTTCAAAAGTTGGAGGTCAATATAAACAGCATAATTCTAGATTAGTTTATCTTTCCTCAATTCCCCTGGTTTGCATGGTATAAACTTTTTTTCATAGTTTATTTTGTTTGCTTATTGATTGATTGATTGATTGATTGATTGATTACAGTTTATTCACTTTATACCCTGGGTGTAGCCCCCTCCATATCCTCCCAGTCCCATCCTCTCTCCCTCTTCTCCCCCTATGCCCCTTCCCTAGTCCACTGATAGGGGAAGACCTCCTCCCTTTCTAACTGACCTTAGCCTATCTCGTCTTATCATCTTCCTCTGGGGATTGACAAGGCTGCAACCCCCAGGAGAAGGTGATCAAATAGCAGGCCACTGAGTTCATGTCAGCATCAGCCTCTGCTGCCCTTACTACAGAACCCACTTGGAAACTAAGCAGGGAGTATAGGTCCTCACCATGCATCGTCCTTGGTTAGAGTATCAGTTCTTAATTTAGGAGTAGTATTCAATTCTGTAAATATACCACCATTTCTGCATCCGTTCTTCAGTTCAGAGACATCTAGGTTGTTTCCAGATTCTGGCTAGTAAGAATAATGCTGCTATGAACATAGTTAAGCAAATGTCCTAGTTGAATGGTTTAACATTTTTCAGATATATGCCCAGGAGTAATATTCCATTGTGTAGATGTACCACAATTTCTGTATCCATTCTTCCATTGAGGGACATCTGGTTGTTACCAGCTTCTGGCTATTACAAATAAAGTTACTACAAACATGGCTGAGCAAATGTCCTTGTTGTGTACTTGAGCATCTTTTGGATATATGCCCAGGAGTGGTATATCTGGATTTTTGAGGTAGGACTATTTCTAATTTTCTGAGCAAGCACGAGATTGATTTCCAAGGTGGTTGTACAAGATCACATTCCCACCAGCAATGGAGGAGGGTTCCCCTTTCTACACACCCTCTTCAGCATGGGTCATCCCTTGAGTTTTTGATCTTTGCCATTCTATTGGGTGTGAGGTGGACTCTCAGGGTTGTTTTGATTTGCATTTTTCTAATGACTAAGGACTTTGAGCATTTCTTTAGGTGTTTCTCTGCCATTCTATTATTCTTCTACAGAGAATTCTCTGTTTAGCACTCTGTTTAAAAAATTAGTACCTCATTTTTTAATTGGATTACTTGATTTGTTGCTGTTTAACTTCTTGAGTTCTTTATATATTCTTAATATTAGCCCTCTGTCAGGTATAGGGTTGGTGAAGATTCTTTCCCAATCTGTATGCTGTCGTTTTGTTCTGAAGACAGTGTCCTTTGCTTTACAGAAGCTTTTCAGTTTCATGAGGTCCCATTTATTGATTGTTGATTTTAGAGCCTATGCTGTTGGTGTTCTGTTCAGGAAGTTGTCTCCTGTGCCAATGAGGTCAAGGCTTTTCCCCACTTTTTCTTCACACCGATTAAGTGTGTCTCATTTTATCTTGAGGTCTTTGATCTACTTGGATTTAACTTTTTATATGGTAATAAATATGGGTCTGTTTGCATTTTCCTACATGTAGATGAGAGGTCCAAATTTTGAAATTTAATTCCTGAGGCAAAATGACTGTAGTCCTGAGTAGTACAAGTTTAGAGAAAGAAGCTGACAAGTTAAGACAGACCCGCCTGCCCAGACTTGAGGGCCTTGAAAGATATCATTGCTTGGTAACCAGACCAGATGGCTGGCAGTCTCCCACCCAGATAGCCCCTAGCTGGTCACCAAGTTCACAAAGCACTGCTATTAAGAAAAAAACACAAGAAATGCTATTCGTTCCCCCTCCCTAACAGGAGCAGATACCCACCAGATTGCCTTGGTGCCTAAAATAAACCAAGGCTTGGAAATTCCCCGCTTGCAGTTCTGCCTTTTAAAAACCCTGTTCCCCCAGACCTCAGGACCACATACGTCTCTGTTTCCCAGAGCTTGCCACCTGGGCTCAAGCTTGTATTAAACCCTCATGTGTGTGCAACAGAGTCGATTCCTGGTGGTCTTTGCAAGTCTCACAAACTGAGTATAACATAGATATCCAGTTAGACCAGCACTGTTGAAGATGCCGTCTTTTTTTCCTTTGTATGGTTTTGGCTTCTTTGTCAAAAATTAAGTTTGCATAGGTGTATGAGCTTTTTTCTGGGTCTTCAATTCAAGTCCATTGATCTACCATTCTGTTTCTATGCTAGTACCATGCAGTTTTTATTATTAACGCTCTATAGTACAGCTTGAGATCAGGGATGGAGATACCTCCAGAAGATCTTTTATTGTACAGGATTGTTTTAACAATTCTGTTTTTTTTGTTTTTCCAAATGAAATTGATAGTGGTTCTTTCAAGGTATGTAAAAAATTTTGCTGGTATTTTGATGGGGATTGCTTTGGATCTGTAGATTGCTTTTGGAAAGATGGCCATTTTCACTATGTTAATCCTACTGATCCATGAACATGGAGATCTTTCCATCTTCTGTTATCTTCTTCAATTTCTTTCTTCAGAAGACTTGAAGTTTATTCAAATAGGTCTTTCACTTGCTTGGTTAGAGTCACACCAAGGTACTTTATGTCATTTATGACAAAAGTGGAAGGTGTTGTTTCCCTATTTTCTTTCTAACCCTGTTTGTCTTTTATACACAGGAGTGCTTTAGATTTTTTTGTAATTAATTTTGTATCCAGCTACTTTACTTAATTTGTTTTTCAGCTGAAGGAGTTATTTGGATGAGATTTTGAGGTCACTCATGTATACTATCATATCATTTGCAAATAGTGATACTTTGAGTTCCTTTCCAATTTGCATCCACTTGATCTCCTTTAGTTGTCTAGTTGCTCTAGTTAGGACTTCAAGAGCTATGTTGAAGAGATAAGGAGAGAGTGGGTAGCCTTGCCCTTATCCTGATTTCAGTGGGATTGATTTAAATTTCTCGCCATTTAGTTTGTTGTTGGCTATAGGCTTGGTGTTTATTGCTTTTACTGTGTTTAGGTATGTGTCTTGTATCCCTGATCTCTCCAAAAATTTAAACATGAACAGGTGTTGGATTTTCTTAAATGCTTTTTCAGCATCTAAGGAGATAATCATATGTTTTTTTTCTTTTAGTTTGTTTATATGTTGGATTACATTGATAGATTTTCATATATTGAACTACACCTGCATTCCTGGGATGAAACCTATTTGTTTGCAGTGGATGATATATGTAATATGTTCTTTGATTCAGTTTGTGAGGAGTTTATTGAGTATTTTTGGAACAATGTTCATAAGCAAGACTGGTCTGAAGTTCTCTTTCTTTGTAGGGTGTTTTGTGTGGTTTAGGTATCAAGGTAACTGTGGCATGAGTTTGGTAATGTTCCTTTTATTTCTATTTTGTGGAATATTATGAAGAGTATTGGTGTTAGCTCTTCTTTGAAGGTCTGGTAGAATTTCGAGCTGAAACCACCTTGCCCTGGGCTTTTTCTTTTCTTTTCTTTTCTTTTCTTTTTTTTCTTTTTTTTTTTTTTGAAGTCAGACTTTTGATGACTGCTTCTATTTCTTTGGGGGATATAGGACTATTGGATCTTGGATCATCAATATTAACTTATTATCTTCTGTTTAATAATTGTTAAAACTTACCTCTTTGTTAAAAATCTTTTGGTTCTTTTGTGTATTTCAAATTTCTGTTTGAACATTATAATCAATTGATCATTTCTTTGGCTTTGAATTATTTTTTTTTCAGTCTAGTTTTTCGTAAGGTCAGATATATTTATTTACACAATATACTTTGATATAGTCCCATATACCACTGCCTCTTACCACTTTCATCCTCTCAGTAAATCCCTTCTTCTTAATTTCCCCCCTTATCTGGTGTCTATTTTATTTACCTACTAAGTTTAATTAGGATTACTTACCTGATCCCAGATAGAGGCATATTTACTAGAGCAAAGGGAAGTTACTAAGTAGCTACACTAGTTTCTCTCCCAGAAACCAAGATCTTTTTATAGGTCTTCAGAGACATATGGAGCTTCATGAGCCCTTCCCCAGTAGGTGATTGAATGTTGATGGGCCTGGCCTTGTTTTGGTAGCCAGTGTTTCTGTGGGTTAATGGGTACAGCATCTGTGTACGCAGAAGAGAGCATCCCACAGTTCTCTTCCACATCTTGGGGCTCTTTCATTTTTTTTATATCCCCTCTGCCACAATGTTCCTTAAAGTGGATGATACGGATGTTTCATTCAGGGATGAGCATGTACATGTCTAAGCACTTTGACCTGTTATGAGTCTTCACATTAACCTTTGCCAGAGCAAGTGGAAACTTCTCTGAGAAAGGCTAAGAGTATCACTAATCTAGGGGTATAAATATAAGTATTTGGGAGACAGTTTAACATTATGTCCATACACAAAAATAATAGTATCAAGTAACTGTGATGTCCCAGCCATATTTTGACCAGGTTTAAAATACCTGGGATGTATTTCTTCAATTAAGCAGGTCTCAGATTCAATCAGAATGTTGTCTGCTACTCCCATGAAAATCATACCAAAATGGCAATGGGGGTCATATCTTGCTGGAAGGATGGTTTTGTTGTAGCTCAAAGGCTTCACAGCTGGATAAGACCATTTCCTTATTTTCCTTCTCCTACTGCCTGCATAGAACCTGCTTGCATTCAGAATGCTGACTATTACAAAAAAAATGCTTCCAACTCAATTTTTGCTTAATTTTTCCATGTCCTGTAACCAAAATGTGTGCTTCAACAGCAACAAAGCTTTATTTATTTATGGTTCAACTAGTCAGTTTTAAAAGTTAAATTCTTTTTAGTTGGCATACAAAGTAAAAAGTTGCATTGTAATATTTTCATACACATATATAATTATACTTTGTTCTTATAATTATACTTGTAAGCACAACTGCTTTCCCCATCTTCCTTCACTACTTTCTTCCTCCTTCTGCTTTTGTATCATGTCATTATCTTGTCTTGTTGACCCTGCCAACCTCCTTTTATATACCTTCCTCCCATATCATAGTACCTGTTATAAATTCATATTCTACATACATACAGACAGAGAGATGAAAAATTACATTTTGTATGTGTTAGATATGGTGTTCATTGCTGTGAAAAAACATTGTGACCAAAAGCACCATGAATTTTCCCTTGATGAGTATGAAGTGTCCTTCCCCATCTCTTTTTATTAATTTTGGTTGAAAGTCTATTTTATCAGATATTAGAATGGCTACTCCTGCTTGTTTCTTAGGTCCGTTTGCTTGGAAAGTCGTCTTCCAACCTTTTACCCTCAGGTAATATCTATCTTTTTGCCTTAGGTGTGTTTCTTGTATGCAACAGATTGCTGGGTTTTGTTTACGTATCCATTCTGTTAATCTGTGTCTTTTTACTGGAGAGTTGAGTCCATTGATGTTGAGGAGATTAATGACCAGTGGCTGTTAGATCCTTTTATTTTGATGTGGGCTGTGGTCATAAGGTTGTGTGCTTGGTTGCTTTTTGTTTTGCTGCAGTAAGGTTAATTATTTCCTGTGTTTTCTTGACAGAAGCTCATTTTCTTGGGTTGTATTTTCCCTTCCAGTGTCTTCTGTAATGCTGGATTTGTGTGTAGGTATTGTTGAAATTTGTTTTTGTCATTGAATATCTTGTTTTCTCCGTCTATGAGGACTGAGAGTTTTGCAGGATATAGTATCCTGGGCTGACATCTGTGTTCTCTTAGGGTCTGCATGATATCTGTCCAGGCCCTTCTGGCTTTCACAGTTTCTGTTGAAAAGTCAGGTGTGATTCTAATGGGTTTTTCATTATATGTTACTTGGCCTTTTTCCCTTGCAGCTTTTAGTATTTTTTCTTTGTTCTGTATACTTACAGTTTTGATTATTATGTGGCGGGAGGATTTTCTTTTCTGGTCAAATTTGTTGGGTGTTCTGTAGGCCTCATGTATCCTTATTGGCTTCTCCTTTAACTTGGGAAAATTTTCTTCAATGATTTTGTTGAAAATATTTTCTGGGCCTTGGAGAAGGGAGTCTTCTTTTTCCTCTATTCCTATTATTCTTAGGTTTTGTCTTTTCATATTGTCTTGGATTTCTTGGACGGTCTGTGTCAGGAATTTTTTGGATTTAACATTTTCTTTGACAGATACATCGATTTCTTCCATTGTATCTTCTACACCTGAGATTCTTTCTTCCATCTCTTGTAGTCTGTTGGTTATGTTTACCTCTGTATTTCCTGTTTTTTTTTTTTCCTAGGTTCTCCCTCTCCATTATTTCCTCCATTTGTGTTTTCTTTAATTTTTCTAGTTCTATCTTCAGGTCTTGAGTTGTTTTGTTTACTTCCTTCAACTGTCTGATTGTATTTTCCTCTTTTTCTTTTATTTCCTTGAACTCTGTTCCTTTTATTTCTTTCAGTGATTTAATCATTTCTTCTCTGAAGGCTGCAAGCTGTTTGGCTGCATCTTCCCGTATTTCTTCATGGATGGCCATAATCTGCTTGTCTTTAACTTCCTCCATTTCTTTACGGATAGCCATGATCTGTTTGGTTTTATTTTCCTCTAATTCTTTATGTATTTTATTTGTTTCCTCTATTATCCTCTTCATCAGCATAGATGTAAGGTCATCTTCTTGATTTTCTATTATGCTGTGTTGTCCAGGGCTGTTCGCCCCTGGATGGCTGGGTTCTGGAGTTGCCATATTGCTCTGTCTTTTGTTAGTTGAGCTTTTACGCTGACCTCTACCCATTGGGCTGATTTAGGTGTTGGCTGTTACTTTCTGTGCTTGCTGGAATCCTGAGGTAGGGAAAATCCCATTGGCCCGAAGATGATTTTTCCTGAAGGAGTCCTCCTCTGCTTTTTGGTTATGGTCACTGTATGGCCAGTGTTTCTCAGGAATTGCCACTGCTCACCTCAGGTTTATAGCCCTGAGTAGTAGCTGTGGTCAATGTTAGGCAGGGGGGGATCTCCTCTTACCCATAGAAGTTCTCAAGACAGCTGCCCCACTGCTGGGTTTCTCATTATAAATTTAGTGAGCTGCTGCTCACTAAATTTCCAGGTGCAGTCCTCTTGAAGAAACTGCTGATTCCCTAGCTGTGGGGTTTTCTCCCAACAGGGAAACTCAGTCTGTTATCCTGGGGCACACAGTTCTGTCCGGGAAAGTGAGAGGTGCACTCAGCAAGTCTCTGGGCCAGAGGCTGAGTGCTCCACTCAGGGCCTGGAGAATGTGCACCTAGGTTGAGTTGACGCCTGGGGGCGCTGCTCTGGTCTGGAGGCTGGGTGCCTCCCTCTGGACCAGAAGCTGTGTGTCCCTCTCTGGGATGGCGGCTGCAGGCACTGCTCTGGTCCAGACGCTGTGGTTGCAGCCCTCTTGAAGGACCAGGGATTCCCCCAGTTTTGTCAGTCTAGCTAGGGATAACGGGTTGATCCTTGGCACAGTATCTGAGGGCTGCTGTAATGGCTCTCTGGCTTTTGTAGGCCTGAGGATGCAGCTGAGTGTCCCAGTGCCCTAGGGGAACTCATTAATGGCGGCTTAGCACAGCGCTCCTGCCTGCCCGCGTTAGAAAGCTAAATCCTATAGTCCGAGTGAATCCAGGAAGTCTTTTGGTGCTGGGTGTCCTGAGTGTTAGACCTGATGATCCCCTCCGCTGGGGGTTTCCTCCTGCCAGAGACACCCAGTCTTTGCTTTGGGGACCACTGTTCTGTTTGGGGTGGCGAGTAGAACCCACACGCACAGATGCCCACTTGTGGCTCCAACTTTCTGGCCGTTGGGAGCCTTGGCAGCTGCCTAAACTGGGTTATTTTTTCCTGAGACCTTTTCAGGGTGGGGGTGTCGGCTGAGTGCTCTGAGATCAGACCAGCCTTTTCTCTCCCTGTGGATTTGCACCTGACAGTGAAATGCAGTCTCTGGCGCCCTGGTGCCCACAGTTCTATCTGAGGCGGCGAATCAGGCGCGCAGGCAGGGCTCTGTACAGGTGCCTGGGTCCCCAGCTCTGGCTCCGGGCTGGCTCCTGGGGTGCCCACGGAACCCGAGTCTTTTCCAGGGGATGTCTGGGTGACCTTAGGTCGGTCCCAATCGTTTCCTGCTTCGTGGGGTTATCTCTCGACTGGGAAATCCAGTCTATGGTGTTGTGGGCCTACAGTTCAGTCTGGGACAGTGACCAGATCACGCTGGGGCGTAGCTCTGGGCTGGCGACCAAGTGCCTGGCGGAACCAGGATCTCTTCCGTGGTTTAGCCAGGTGAGTTAAAGCTGATTGAATCCCCCCGTGGGGTATCCTCTCACCTGTGAAACACAATTACTTGTGTTTTATGGCCACGAGTTCTGATTGCTGGTCACTGTGACAATCCTGCTGTGATGCTCCTCAGAATGAGAGTCCTCCCAGCGCCACCATCTTGCCCCGCCCCCCTTTTTTCCTTTTTATTCAGCTGGAAACACAAGCAAATGGAAAGAGTTTGCCCACATCCAGGACAAATCTTCACATCTCACTTAAATCTCTCTAAAATTTCTCTCACATACATCTGGTTATTCTAATAACTATCAAGCAGTTAACACCGACAATTGGTAGCATAAATTCATACTTTGATTAGGCAAATAATGTAGCAGTCTTGTTTCTTTATTTTTTAGATTTATTTGATTTTATGTGTAGAATTGTTCTGTCTGCATGTGTGTGTGTGTGTGTGTATGTGTGTGTGTACAGCAGGTGCCTGGTGAACACAGAAGCTACACAAGGGAGTCAGATAGCCCTAAAAATGGATATATAGATGATTGTGAGGACCATGTATATGGTTTCTGGAAACCCAAACATGGGTCCTCTGCAAGCAACAAGTGCTCCAAACCACTGAGCTATCTCTCAAAACCTGTTTTTCACTTTTTAAGATTTCCTTCTGATTTCCACAGCAGACATACAAGTTGATATCCTCAAGAACAGCATAAAAGGATTCTTTGCTCCATATCCTCAGCAGTATTTCATAGAGTTGGGTTCTTTGATTGCAGGGTAGCATTTTCCACTCTTCTTGAAATATTCCATCCTCCATGAAAGTTCCCTAAAACAAAACAAAACAAAAATAAACAACTTAAAATAGCTTCAGGAAGTCCCTGAAACTGAACAGATTCTCTAAGCCTCTTATTCCCCAAAGTAAAAAAAGCCAAGCTTCCATGAATACTGTGAGACTAGACCAACAGCCTGGAAGATGTAGAAAACATCCAAATTGCCTGGAAGAGGTTTAGACCAACTGAGGCACCTGGAAAGGTCCCCTTCCAACCTGTTAAGCAGCCTTCAGGCTGTGCAGCATGTTCCAGGTTTCCGGGTTTTGTGAGCTTGTCACCCATGCTTGGGTGGGCTTTGGTAATGCAACAACCGTCTTTGAGTCATTTTGCTTCTGTAAGTAACCCTCACCCATATTCCTGTAAGTAACCCCAGTAAGGCTCTTTGGCTCACCAAGCTGAACTTTGGAAGCATCAATACCTTGTTCTGTCATGGGCTCTTTATCTGGTGTGAGTAGATTTATGTGAAATATCTTTCCAGGAAAAGACTTGTCACACAATAATTGTTCTGAGGGGAGTGAGATAGACCTTCAGTGCATTTTAATTTGTATTTCTCTGATGGCTAAGGCTGTCAAATAGTTTTATTTGACAAATAGAAATATCTGTTGATCATTAGTGTTTAATTGATGTTTATTTCATATAGTTTCAAATTTTCACATTAAAGTATTTGTTCTATTTTGAGTTGTTTTGGATGCAACTTAATTCTTTACATGTAGAAACCCTTTTTTTCAGCTCTTTTGGTTGAAGAAGTTGAAGAGTTTCTATAATATATCTTTTACACATCTTTGGTAATGATTTGATTTATTTCTGGATCCTGTATTCTATCCCATTGGTGTATATATCTGTTTTTGTGTCACTACTATACTGTCTTTGTTATTAAGGTTCTGTAGTATAATTCAACATCAGATATTACAATGCTTTTAACATTGCTCTTTCAAATTATTATTAAGTTATTGGCTGTCTAGAGGTTTATCTTCTTCCATGTGAATTCAGGTGTGTTTTTTCTAGTTGTACAAAAGGATTATTGGAATTTTGATGGTGAGAAGTTGAATCTAGTGATCACTTTCTATAATACAGTCTTTTTCACATCATTAATTTTACATATTCTTGTGTGTGTAAGTGTTCTCTGTCATGGAGTGCCTTGAATTTCTTTCTTCACTGTTGTTTTTATTGTTTTACCTCCTTGGCTATGCTTATTCCTAGGTGTTTCATCACTGGAAGCAACTATGAATGAGCTTTTCTTTTTCAGCAAATTTGTTTTCTATAAAGAAAACCTATTTTGTATGTTAATATTGTAACCTACATTGCTGAAAGCATTTTTGTATGTCAAAGAGTTTTCTGGGGGAGTCTATAGGACAATAGGAATATATAAGGCAATGGTTCTCAACCTGTGGGTTGTGACCCCTTTGATGGTTGAATGACTGGTTCACAGGGGTCACCCAAGACCACCATAGAAACACAGTTATTTACATCATGATTTATAAGAGTAGTAATATTACAATTATGAAGTAGCAACACAAATAATTTTATGGTTGGAAGTCAACATGAGAAACTGTATTTAAAGGATTATAGCCATAGAAAGATTGAGAACCACTGATTTAGGGTTATGTATACAACCAAGAATAATAAGACATCTTCCTCTTTGACTATTTATGTTTATTTTAACTCTTTCTCTTGTGTTTTTGCTTTACCTAAGTCTTCAAGTACTATATTTACTAAGAACA
Source organism: Psammomys obesus (assembly GCF_907164565.1). NCBI lineage: Eukaryota > Metazoa > Chordata > Mammalia > Rodentia > Muridae > Psammomys > Psammomys obesus. The sequence goes on along the minus strand of NW_026594184.1, from coordinate 2,524,082 downwards.
AATAGATTTGAACTCCTATGTGGTTCCTGATTTTAGAGAAAATACTTTCAGTTATTCTGTATTTGATACAATGCTGACTGTAAATTTGCACACATGGACACTACTATATAAAATTACTGTTTCTCTACTCTTGGTTTCTTTGAGCTTTGATCATTAAAGGCTTTGAACTATGTTATTATATTTTATTTATTTATTCATTTATTTATTTATTTATTTATTCATGACATGCATGTGGAGGTCAGATAATAACTTGTGAGAGTTGGTTCTCTCTTTCCAATATGTGAATTTCTAGTGATTAATGTTTACTTTCTTGAGTTCTTTATATGTTTTAGATATTAACCCTCTGTCAGACATGGAATTTGTGAAAATCTTTTCCCATTCAATAGACTGCAGTTTTGTTCTATTGACGGTGTCTATTACCATACAAAAACTTTTCAGTTTCAAGAGGTTCCATTTTATTGATGGTTGATTTTAGTGCCTTTGTTCTCAGTGTTCTATTAAGGAAGATTTCTCCTGAAGCAATGAATTCAAGGCTGATCGCCAATTTCTCTTCTAATAGATTTTTTGTGTCTGGTTTTATGTGGAGGTCTTTGATCCACTTAAACTTGAGTTATGTACAGGATTATAAATGTGGATTTATTTGCATTCTTCTACATGCCAACATCCATTTAATTCAGCACCATTTATTGAAGATGCTTGCATTTTACCACTGTGTTTCTGATTCTTTATAAAACAAACAAACAAAAAAAAAGAGATGTTCACAGTTATGTGGCTTTATGACTAGGTCTTCATTTTGATTTCATTGATCAATGTGTCTGTTTTTTTGCCAATACTGAGCAACTTCATATGGAAAATAAAACAATGATAGCTCAAACAATCCTGTACAATAAAAGAAAATTCAGAGTTATCACTATCCTTGATTTCAAGCTGTACTCCAGAGGTATAGTAATAAAAAACAAATAATCCAACTAAAAATGGGGTACACTTCCAAATATCCATAGCCAAAGCCAGCAGAAGAGAGGAAGGAAGGAGTATAGGAGCCGGGGGTTAGAGGGATCAAGGATACCATGAGAACACAGACTACTGAACCAACTAAGCAGAACTCATAGTGACTCACAGAAACTGAAGCGACAAACATGGACCCTGTATGGGTCTGAGCTAGGTCCTCTGCATATATGTTATGATTATGTAGCTTGGTGTACTTAGGGGACTCCTAACAGTAGGAGCAGGATGAGGAGGCAGTGTTTCTGCTTTGCAGACAGTTTTCCTCCTACATGGTTGTGACGTCTAGCCTTGATATATCCTAATATCTGACAAAACAGTTAAAACTAAAGCTAATCAGAAGAGATAAGGAGGAACACTTGAGTACAATCAAAATAAAAGTTAACCAAGATGAAATTACTATCCTAAAAATATATACAACAAACTCTGGGCACTCAATTTCATTAAAAAATTCTATTACTGAATTATGAGTCACAGATTGCCATCGATCTGTTAATAGTATATTATTTCAATGTTCTACTTTCTCCAATAGATCATCTGGACAAAAGATGAACAGAGAAATATGAGTTAATTAACATAATGCAATAAATAGATGTAACAGATATCTAAAGACTATTCTACCAAAACACCAAAGACTTTACATTCTACTCAGCAATACATAGAAGTTTTTCCAAAATACACCACTTGCTGGACACAAAACAAATCAATACAAATTCAAAAAGATTGAAATAATTCATTTTTACCTATCTGACAACAATGAATAAAACTTAAAATTGAGAGCTAACAAATCTCTAATAAAAAACAACAACAACAAAATAACCCCAGAAAATAAACAACTCACTACTGAATGGTGAATGGGTCAAACAGGAAATCAAGAATGAAATTTAATTTAACTGACATAGACTAACATCACTTTCCCTCCTCTCTTTCTTCCCTTCAGCCCCTCCAAGCTACCTTTCCTGGAATTTCTCTCATGTTCCAAAACTCTCAAATTGATAACCTCTTTATGACTGATTATTATTGTTACATATATGTATATTTGTATACATATATGCTATATGTTCAGGTTACATATATGTTATTATAACATATATGTATATATGTGTGTATATATTTCTTTTTTGTTATTTGTGTGAATATGGTTTCAAGGCTAACAACTCTACATTGAACAACCAATAAAGGGAGTAACTAGTTCTCCTTCTCTCAGAAGTCATTAGTTGTCTGCACTTCTTTGTCTAAGGGTAGAACCCAGCAAAGATTTTCCCCTTCCATATTAACATGTCCATTTATGATACCATTGCCCCAGTCTTATTTATATAGTCATTTCTAGCAGACACTGTTTCACAGCAGACTTCCCATTATTGTGTTTCTGACAATTATTCTTGTTATAGAGAAAGAAAATCTCAATCATTTAATTTTACCAGTAAAGCTCAAGAGCCAGATACTGGGGTGAAAACCTACTAGCTGAAAGAAGGGAGAAAGCACCCAGCCGATCTTCCTACTCATCTGACATCCCAGAAAGAAAAAGCCTTTCTACTTGGCTTATGTCCCAGAAGGAAAAAACCAAAAGCCCTTTCTTCTTCTCCATGATGTCTTAGATACTTCTCTCAATGTCTCTCTTTACTGTTAATCCCTGTCAGTTGGTTCCTTGTTCCAACTCTTGACCTGGGGTTAGCTTTACTTAATCCTGTGTACAGAAAAAGCTCTTGGATTAAAAGGGTGTGCTAGGGCAGAGCCACACCACAAGTACTTGTTTACACTAAACAGAAAGCTCTTGGGTTAAAGGTATGTGTTAGGGCTGAGCCGTACTAAAGAAGAAACAGATTTTTACAGATCACAATCTCAGGGTACACAATGGAGTAAAATATCCTGCAACACTTTCTGGACCCTCTTCATTGAGGAGTTCCCTGAATCATATATGCAGAAGTTGTGATATAGATAGACCCACTGGGGCTGAGCTTCCCAGGATTTGTTGATGTCTATATTGTTGTCAGTTGTGGTTTCTATAACACTCAATTCACTATAAAGAGAGCTTTCTTTGCTAAGTGATAGTAGGTATGTTTATCTCACTAGTCATCTGAAGCTGGTTCCATTTCTGGTACCAGGAATGACTTTCCTCCTGCTTAGTGGGTCTTAAGCCCAATTAGATACTGGATGCCACCAACACATGAATGCTAGCCATATCTTGTCATGTTAATAACTATTGAGGTTTATAGGTGCTGCATCTGGATAGGACTATTTAATTGACTCTTTCCCTTGGGATCTTGCACAGTATTTTCTGGAATACCATGGAAGCTAGACTACAAAAGAGAGGTTTTCAGGTCAGAACCAGCTAGAACCATTTGAGTCCTATGTCCTAAGTATGCAGTGTTGTCAGCAACAGGGGTTCACCCTCAACCCCTGAGATGCAACCAAAGACAATATTTACAGTCTGTATTGTTTTGAGAGTCACTTGGACATCTGTGACCAACCGTTTGAAAGATTTCTCATTACAGCCAAATTTTAAAGACAGAAACACCATGGTGAATAAGGGAGAAGGTCCATCATCTATGTAAAGCGTCCCAGTTTCTAAGAAATATCTTATTCCTCCAGTGTCCAGTTCGAAGAGTAGTCCTGTATCTGTGTGGGCTTACTATAAGAACTTCCTCTCAGCTCTTGCTGATCTTCCCCCAAGGAAATGCAGCCATGAAAAACACATACTTTCCAATTTTGCTGGTGAAATGAATGAAAGAACCTTTGGTGGAATAGAGTGATTTCTCTTTAGCTCCACTTGTTTATCTTTCCACAAACTCCCAAGATGGCTTACATGTTAGCTGTTAATCACACCATCTGTTCAAACAGTGCTTCAGTAAATGATTCGATTCATACTTTTCCTCTAAAAGAATTTTTCTAAGGACAATGTTTATGTCTCTGTTATCCTTCATTTGGCAATGTAGTGTGAGATGAGCTATTTTAACTTTGCTGTCATTTTAAACACATACTGAATTTCCCATTTCTTCACTGGGCAGAAAACAGGCCAACTTGTCTACATTCATTCCACTTTACTCTGTGCTTGTGTGAGGGTACGGTAGGAGTGTAACCAGGCAGAAATTCTACTTTTAAAATGAAAGGGGAAAAACAAAAAGGATGAAGGCGAGGAGTTCCAGACAGTATTTCCTTTGAAATCTTTAATTTTGTGATGAGTAGTTTCCAGTGGCGTGAAACTGCTCACACCAGAAAAAGAGAACAGAGTGTCCTCAGTGTTTGGAAATGGGACGATACGCTGAGAGGCCTGGCTACTTTCACCCATCTCTGGATGTAATGTTACATCCATAAAGCCATGTATGGGAACAAGAGCCTATGTGTCAGTGAGTAAAGAACAGGGCTTGAGTGATTATAGGACTAGAGTGGAAGAAAAGGTGGCTTTTATGGGAGTGGAGAGTAAGAGGCTTCGACTGAACTTATGGCTGCAAGCTACTCTAAAGATGTGTGAAGGGCATGCCTTCATGGCAGAATTTGGGTATGTTCAGCTGGTAGGGCACGTATATCCAAATGTTGATCTAGGCTGATGCCATTTCCATTTGCTTGCCGAGTTCCCTAGCTCCATGAAAGGTGCTGTATTTTGCAATCATGTAGCAAAGAGCCATATATGAGCTTGTGGTGGAGGACAGGAAAGAGGGACTCATTCTTATTCTCTTTTCTGTTTTGTTGTTTGTTGAAATTTTAGTTCTTTTTTTTTTTTGAGAATTTTGTACATGTATACAATAAATTTTGGTTCTATCTACTCTACTTCACTCTACCTCCTTCCAGTCCCCCTCCCAACTTCACGTCCTCATTTTCTGTAATTCAATCAGTGGTGTCTGTATGTGCCTGGATTTACTGCCTTCCTCTGCAGCATATATAGGCAAGCTGCAAGTTTCTAGGAGAAAGTTGGTTTTCATTAAGGATGTGGCCACTAGTGATGTGTTTTGACAAAATTCACACACACACACACACACACACACACACACACACACACACACACACTTTACTCTCTCTTGTCCCTATTCAAGAAAAGAAACATTCCAGAGGGCCACATTTCCTCCCTTTGGCTTGCAGATTATTGAAACAATAGACGCCAAATTTTAAAAATTCTCAGGTGTCTTATGGTGGGAAAAGGGAAAGACTGAAACTCTGGTGTCATAGAGAAAAGGATCATGACTTCCAGAAAGAGACTACATATAGTTTCAATAAATTAAAATATTCATAGTTTCTGGCCTTTGTTTCTTTTTTTATATTTTACCTGTATGAGGGTTTAACCTGCAAGTATGTCTGTGTACCACATACGCACAGTGCCCACAGAGGCTAGAAGAGAGAGTCAGATCTCCTGGGACAGAAGTTACAGACAGCTGTGAGATGCCATATGGGTGCTGGGAACTGAACCCAAGTATTCTTAACTACTGAGCCATGTCTCAGACCCTGTTTCATCCTTTCTATAACATTGTGAAACTGCCACAAAAAAGGCCAGGCAAAAGCAGGAGTCTGTCTCTCCCAGTTAGTTTGTACTGTTCAAAAATGCATTTTCCTTTACAAATTTGTCTATTTCTTTCTTTTAGGAAATAATGGATGTATGGATGTAAGTACTCTCAGGCACAATAGTACATACATTACTGCTTTCCCCTTGATCCTCAAGAAGAGTTTCCTGTATAACCAGTTAGCAAAGTAAGTGGAGAATGGAACTGGCTTACACATAGATACTGCAATATGCTGGTTTAGGCAGATGTTATTGGATGATGCAGGATTATCCCAGAAAGGTAGTAAGCATGCCATACCTGGCCAGAATTTCAAATACCCAACTGATGGAGGAAAGACCTAAAATATCTGATATCTTTAAGATCCATCAATTCCTAGACATCAGCTAGTGAACTGGTAAACTGGTTAGGACACCAGAACTGCCAATTATTGAGAAAGTCGTGGTTACAGGTGCACCCCTAATATGAACACATACTGCATTTCATTGGCCATGTTAGTGGCTTAAACTGATGGTGCCTGAAGAAACACAGTGCGCTACAAATGTTTATGCATTGGTTATTTCTGTTCTTGTTGTGTTTGGAATCCTGAGACCATTTTCATGTGGTGACACTGAAATAACCTGTGTTGAGAGGTCATACGGAAGAGAAAGGGGGTGCTTCACTATAAAGCCTGCTGGGCAATAGAGTATGGCATAGTCCAAACTAAAATAATAATTCAAACAAGTTCAGAAATTTTTGAAAGATAATAAATATAGATTGTTTTTTTAGACAAAATAATTTTGTACAAATCTATGCAGAGAAGCTTGGAATTTTTAATTAATTTTAGGCCAAATAAACTTAGCGTGTGAACCGGGGTAGAGACAGATCAATTGCGAAGGAAAAACCAAAATTTCAGATGAAGATATCCCTCCATGAAATGTCTCTGAGCTGGGTTTAGAGGAGCATGCCTGTAGACCCAGCTGCATGGATGGCTGAGGCAGAAGGATTTCTTATACGCTGGAGTTTGGCACCATTTGCAGCAGCCTGATAAGATCTCACATGTAAAAGAAAGCAATTGAATGCAGACTAAGGTTGTTGCACAAAACCCTCAGCACTACCAGTGCAAGGCACGTTAAGCAATTTCATAGCATGAGAAAGAAACGGAGCTTGCAGATTCATGTTCTAAATGTATCCAAAGATCATTTCACCAGAAATGTTTCAAGATTTTCTGAGCTCATGCATTTCAGTCAGCTCTGATGTCTGTTTGCTCTTCTTTAATTTGAAACACTTCCTTAGTCTTTATTTTTCATGACCCTCACTTACTGCGGGGATGTCCTTTGTCCACTAGAGTTCATATTCCAGTGGAGAGAGGACATTACCTCATGATTACATCTAGTTGTCATTTTTTCTCTTTGATCATTTCTGTCTCTTACTCATTATATAATATTAGGACATACATGTCACAGTTGTGTCCCAATAGTAGCAATGTCAACATTGAACACTAGGTTAAGGTAACTCAGGACCAGTTCGCCACCATTATTTCCTTTCTTGAGTAATTCCTCCTTTGTATGCTATGTATTAATATTTTATAAAGAGGCAGATTGGGACTGCATATGTATTTTATATTTTATTTCTTACAGAAATCTTCAACAAACAATCCAAATAGCATAATTTCATTTCACTAAGCACAATTGTCAGACTTGTTTTAAATTAAATTATTTATTCACTTTGTATCACTGCTGTAGCTCCCTTATTCATCTCCTCCCAGGCCCACCTATCCTCCCTCTTCTCCCCCTTGTGCCCTTTCCTTATTCCCCTGATAAGTGAGGACCTCCTCCCCTTCTATCTGACCCTAACTTGTCAGGTCTCATCAAGGCTGGCTGCATCATCTTTCTCTGTGGCCTGTCCTCCCTAGGGGGAGGTGATCAAAGAGCCTGATCAAAGACATGATCAAAGGTGATCAAAGACATGAGTTCATGTCAGAGACAGCCCCTGTATCCCTTACTAGTGTTCTGCCCAGTTCACGAACCCCAAAAGACCAGGAATAAACAGACTCCGCTGTAAATACATGAGGTTCTTTTTATTGTAAATTACAAGCTGCAGCTTGAGCCCACACACACCCACCGCCGAAGCAGTGGGAGCCGAGCGCGCTGTTCCCAGGTTAGTTGGGTGATTTAAAGATTCTGGTCCATCCCAGCATGCCCAAGGCAGGGGCGATTCTTGCCTGTCAAGCATCTATTGGTTAAAATGCTACATTTTGAATTGATTGGCTATAGGAAGGTTCCCAGATCATTAATGACCTGGTGTCCCTCCCTAGGGGGATGGTCCAGTTTCCTAGCAACTGTATCTCCAGTGAGTGGGGAAAGAATGAAGTGAGGTGGCTCTTCCCCTCAGGGCATTACTAGACTTCTTTACCTACCTACTTCAGGTCCTAATAATAGCTGCTAATTTATCTTTTGGTCTCTCACTAGGAAGTCCACTTGGAAACTGAGTAGCCTATGGGCTTCCTCTGAACAAGGGGTCTAGGTCCTCTCCATGCATGGTCCTTGGTTAGAGTATCAGTTTCTGCAAGCCCACCTGTACCCAGGTATTTTGGCTGTGTTGTTCTTCTTATGGAATTCCTGTCCCCTCCAGGTCTTTCTATCTCCCTCTTCTTCCATAAGGATCCCCACACTCTTTCCAAAGTTTGGCTATGAGTCTCAGAATCTCCTCAGAATACCCTGGTGGGTAGCGTCTTTCAGGGTTCCTCTGCAGAAGGCTCCTGTCCTGTTCCTTGTCTTTTCCTACTTCCGATGTCTATCTTGTTTGACCTTCTGAATGAGGATTAAACATCTTTCCTAGGGTCCTCCTTGTTGTCTAGCTTCTTCAGGACTATAGATTTTAGTATTTTTATCCTATATTATATGGCTAATATACACTTGTAAGTGGATATATATGTCTTTCTGCTTCTGGGTTACCTCACTGTGGAAAGCCCTTCCTTAAGCTACATTGTTGTATTTTCATCTTGGCCTTTACCTTGACAAAGAAAGGAGGAAGGTTCGCCAAATTCCTTAAAAGCCTATTCCAAATTCCTTACCTGTGTGACCTTGGACTATAACTGTTTTAGGGAATTAGTTTTAGAATAGGACTTTATCCACTATAGGGAGATAGTTTTTGAAAAGTAAGTTGGACATTTCCATGAACCTTTTCTTTTTGAATTGATGTGACTTGTCTTTGCTTTACATATAAAAAAATGAACCCTGGAATAAACCCATGCTGCTGCTTCACTCATACTGACAGCCCTCTCAATCTGTCCCGTGTATAGTGTGTTTTGTTTTAATTATTTTAAATCCTCACTCTCCACTCAGGTACTGTTTGACTCTGCCTGCGGGCTCTGGCACCTCACTCAGGATGAACTTTTCTAGTTCCCACCATTTGCCTGCAAATTTCATGATTGTCCTTGTTTTTAATTGTTGAGTAGTCCATTGTGTAAATGTACCACAGTCTCTGTATCCATTCCTCTGTTGAGGGACATTATGTTGTTTCCAGATTCTGGCTATTTCAAATAAAGCTGCTATGAACATAGTTGAGCAAATGTTCTTATTGAATGGTGGGACGTCTTTTGGTTATATGCCTAGGAGTGTTATAGCTGGATCTTGAGATAACACTATTCCTAATTTTCTCAGAAAGCACCAGATTGATTTCCAAAGTGGTTGTACAAGATTAAATTCCCACCAGCAATGGAGGAGAGTTACCCTTTCTCTACAACATCTCCAGCATGCATAAAATTAAGGAACGCTTCACGAATTTGTGTGTCATCATTGCGCCGGACCATGCTAATCTTCTCTCTATCATTCCAATTTCGGTATACGTGCTGCCAAAACAAGCAAAATTGTAGAACTTTTAAAGACTTTTCTGAACCCAAGTTTAAGCCTACAGAAAAAAATAACTGCAAAGAAACACATTTTTCAGACTCAGCAGTGCCTATGCAATATGAATTCACAGTCTTTGAAAGCATGCACAGCACCAGTACAAGCTCAAGCCAGATAAAATCCCAGTGTGGAGGAGGGATGGTAGATGAAAAGTCCCACCCCTAGCCAAGGAGCTATTTGTAATTGACAGCTGCAGGTAGAGGAAAATCAGTTTTCTTCAATGGAGTAACACTGCATATATCAAACCACACTCCAGGGAAGGAGAAATAAATTAACATAAACTAGATTCCATGTTTTTGTTTTGTTCTTTTTTGTTTGTTTGTGTGGGGGTGCATACAAGCACATGTATGTATGCACATGGTTGTATACTTGTGAACATGCATGTACATCTTTTGTTTGGGGTTCTGTCTTTTTTATTTTATTTATTTATTTTTTATTGATTACAGTTTATTTACTTTGTATCCCAACTGTAGCTCCCTCCCTCTCCCAATCCAACCTTCCCTCCCTCATCTCTCCCCATGCCCCTTCCCCAGGCTGCTGGTAGGGAGGTTCTCCTTCCCTTCCATCTGATTCTAGTCAAAGAGGTCTTATCAGCAGTGACTGTATTGTCTTCCTCTGTGGCCTGGTAAGGCTGCTTCCCCTTCAGGGGGAGGTGATCAAAGAGTAGGCCAATCAGTTCAGGTCAGAGACTGTCCCTGTTCCCATTACTATGGAACTCACTTGGACACTGAGCTGCCATTGGCTACTTCTGCGCAGAGGTTCTAGGTTATCTCCATGAATGGTCCTTGGTTAGAGTATCAGTCTCAGAAAAGACCCCTGGGCCCAGATTTTTTTTTCTATCCTTGTGGAGCTCCTGTTCCTTCCATGTCTTTCTCTTTCCCCCTTCTTTCTTAATATTCCCAGCCTGTTGCCCAAAGTTTGGCTGTGTGTCTCAGCCTCTGCTTTGATACCCTGAAGGGTAATGTCTTTTTTTTTTTTTTAAGAGAGAAAAAATCATGAAGTTGGTTAGGTAGGGAAGTGGAGAAGAATCTGGAAAGAAGAAGGGAAAGAATATGATTAAACATATTGTCTTAAATTTCAAAATAATATTAAGAGCACTTTTTTAAATAAGGAAAATGAAAGTGTAGTACAAAATATTTTCTTCCACCCTTGAAGAAGACTACCAAAGGGTTTGAGGGTTTTTTTTATTATATTTTTATTATTATTCTTTTTGTATGTACTTACATATCAATATGCATGTACATATTTTGTGTGATACCTTTCTGACTCACTAACAGTAAGTTGCAGATACAGTTCTGCAGTTTCTGTTTTGAAAAAGTAAGTTAATTCTCTTTCATAAACAAAACATAATCATAAAATCCATAAAAATTAATGTTAACACAGCATAGCTTATATAGAGACCTTATTCAAAAACTAAAATTATTTCAACAATGTCCTTTATCAAAAATTCCAGAATCTGGGTTACATATGTCATACCTTTTTATTTAATCTCCTTTAACTAAGAAGACTTCATTAATTTCTCTTTCATTCTTGATTTCCTTTGGGTTTGGGGGGAATATTTTTATTTGGTTGTTTGTTTGTCTAATTGCATTTTTTTTAACACAGTTAACATTGGCTGGCCTTGAACTCATATAGACGATGCTGGCTCCTGAGTACTGGGATTAACCGGGTCTTTTATGATCTTGATAATTCTGAGTGCATAGTAGCTATTTTGCAGAATGTTTCTAAGTTTGGGTTTGTCTGCCATTTCCTCATGATTTTCAGCTATGCTTTTTCCCAAAGAATATCACAGAAATTATTAGTTCCCAGGGCATCCTATCAAGAGGAAAAAAAAAATGACAGTCTGTGCCATTGCTATTAATTTTGTGATTATTTTTGTTATGGCTGGGCTGCCAGTACTTTCTACTATGAAGTAAAATTTTTCCCTTTTATATAGAGTGTGTACCTTATGATAGATAACTTTGAAGGTGTGTAATTAATGGTCTAATCTTCAAAGCTATTATTACAGTTAACATCCATTGCTCCTTTTTATTTTTGGTTAATTTGGTGGTTGCTATGATGGCTATCAAATAGTCATTTTCTAACTCCATTATTTCTTCTACATCTTTAGTTCATAAGGCACAGTAAGGGACAGATTTTTCTCTTTTTTAAGAATTTATTTCAGTATAATGAATTTTTGTATTTGAATGTGCTATGGTCTGTTACTACCATAACTGATGCTGATACTCACATTGCACCTAATTTGGCAAAGTATGCATACTCCAAGCTGCACCCTCTGTACTTTACCTTGTCCCTTGCCCAGTTCATATTTTCTACAGAACAAGATGTTTGAAGTTCATGATGTACTTTCCCAGTTTGGGGTCTGAGGCCAGCCATTTCTCTGAAGAATTACTTCTTGTTAGTAGAAAATAGCCTTTTCAAGCTAAGACCTGAATATGAAGCGTATTCACCATGACTGTAGTGAAACTGCTTCCAGTTGCTCTGGGTGATCAGGGAATAGGACTAGGGAATGCATGTATTGCATTTGCATGCATTGTCATGCAGACACACACACACACAAACACACATAGGTAACTCTCTTTCCACATCTATTTATCTATCATTCAGTCTTTCCATCTGTAATCATGCATATTACTTGTAATACCTCTAATTCTAGTTTACCAAAAACAGTTCTGTACAGTAAAACTTAGCCTTTTTAGATCTGATCACCTTTTAAAGAGAGAAGAGTGCTTTTAGATACTGAAGTATGCAAAGAAATAAAGAGTGGATTTTTTTAAAATTGATGCCTCTAAAAGCAATAATCTCTTTGATTTTACCCATTTCAGACTGCTCAACACTATAATAACTCATTTTTGCTATTTTCTTTGTATATATATATATATCAACATGTACACATATATTTGTGAGATGCTTTTCTGACTTCAGCCATTTGTGTTGCTGGGAATGGCAGTTCATGCTTGTCACTCCAAAACTTGAAAAGCTGAGGCAAGAGTATTGCTGGGAGTTAAAGTCTACTGTGGGTACTAGTAAGTTTGAGACCAGCTTGGGCCTACAAAGTGAGACAGTGTTTTGAAAACACAAAATCATTCTGTGCTGCTCCAAGCCAGTCTGCTGGTTGTCCTTTGTCACCTTAACAAAAGCAAAAGTACTCAGGAGTATTCTTTTAGTTTCTTGACCATCATAGCTTTTTGAGGGGTGAGAATTTCATCAACAGATTTTTTTTTCTTTCCTCTCAGAATCAATAGCTGTGTTTTTGCCTGATCATCCAACTGGCTTAAGCATTTATAGAGTGAGGGTGCTTTTTGTCTAGCAGCATAGGTCTACTTTTCATAGTTAAAAAATTATTTGGGACAGTGATCATATTATGGATTGTATTTTCTGATTTATTTTATTTGCTCTGCTGTTTTAAAGCCTTACATTTTTACCTTTTACTTGATGTTTTGTTTATTACCCATCTTGAAAGGAAAAATATTCTTCATATTTTCTTTACCAGAAATCATGACCTTTAAAGTCCTACCCCAAACCAGGAGTTCATCTTAATTTCTACCTATCAATGTTTGCAATTCTAAGGATGTTTCAGTGTTTTCACACTTCATGTGACGTATTCTTTTGTGTTTTGTCCATAATTTTTTGAAACACTTTTTTTTCTTTATTTCCTGAGGATTAAAATGTCAATTTTTAATGCAAGCAAGCATTTTTACCTCCAAAATGTAAACCTTTTGTTTCTTTGTACTATACATCCTGGCTCTTCATTCCTATTTCTGTAATTACATTTGAGATGCTCAGTACTACAGCACCCCAGTATTTAATACGTGACAAAGGAGCTTGCAATAGTCTCAAGATGGATAGGCAATGGCGAAAGTGCTCCAACCATAACTTAACTTTTCTTCAGTGCAAGGACTAGGACACACACTGGAAGAAGAAATGTAGAAAATAAAAATCAAAAGTAATAAAGTGGCATTATGGGCTCACATGCAATTCTAGTACTTGCGAGGCTGGGGCAGCAGGAAGATCACAGGTGTAAAACCAACTTAGCCAAGACAGAGATACTCTGTCTCAAAACAAACAAACAAAAGAAAATAGAATAGAGAGTATTAAGTAAAATGCCAGATTACAATAAAGTATAAATAAAAAGAATGCCTATGCAGAAGGGGACACCTTTGACAGAGTGGTGAACCTGTACTGACCTTCCACATTGAAACACTTTTTTTAATATTACATACCTAAATAGAATATATTGTGATCTTATTCATCACTTCTTTCTCCTGTTACTCTCCCATTTCTGCGGGATCCTTTCTTACCAATAATTATCCTTTTTACTTTTATGTTGTGTGACACACACAAACACACAGGCAAATGCAGGTCTTATGACTTAGTCTAGCTGACAATTTAGACTGACTAACAAATATTTAAGATTCATTTTAGGTCTTCTGCTACACCCCCACCCCCACCCCCTGCACTCTGCTTTCTCCAGTCGGCCCTTGCCCTCTGTGCAGAAGTTACAGGCATGCTAGAGGTAGCTCACTGGGATTTGCATATTTTCTACTTACAAGCAAGTTACATAATTTGATGTATGGTAGTTGTGTACCTTCTAGCTCAGCTGTGGCAGCTTATTTTTGGTATCTTAACTTCTCAAGCCAGCTTCTTGGGGTAAAAACTACTCAAACTGCATCTTCACCCAGAATGGGATCCTCTAGAGGCTGGTGATATCAGGTCAGTTTCTCTCTGTTGGCTGGTACTACAGTCTCTCTTCCAACCAGTCTCTTGTGTTCTATAATGAAGAAATGTGAGAAAAATGTTTACAAAAGATGTTTGTTTTTCCAATTATAGATTTTAACGTTTGTACATCTCCTACATTCTACTTAAGCTATGGAGATGAGTTTCTGTGTATTTATTTTCTTCCCTTCTTCTTGGATGTAGAGTGATAATGAGAGATTTAGATACCTGTCACTTTTATTTCCTGGGATACCCCCACACAATTCATTTTTCAAAAATCTATAACACTGATCTGAAGGACAGAGCCAAACAAACACAGCATTAAATAACTGTTATTTTTTAAGAACAAAATGCAATAGCAAAATAAAATTGTATCATGATCATTCATATTGTTAAGGGAATGCAAAGGGCTTCACATTTAAGAAATCTGTTGTTAGCCACCATGTGGTTGACTGGGAATAGAACTCAGGACCTTTGGAAGAACAGCCAGTGCTCTTAACGTCTGAGCCATCTCTCCAGCCCCAAAAATTCTGAGTGACCCCAAAAATTCTACCAGGGAACTCCTACAGCTGATTAACACCTTCAGCAAAGTGGCTAGATACAAAATTAACTCAAAAAAATCAATAGCCTTCCTGTATACAAAAGACAAAAGGGCTGAGAAAGAAATTAGGGAAACAACACCCTTCACAATAGCCACAAAGGACATAAAGTACCTTGATGTGAACCTAACCAAGCAAGTCAAAGACTTATATGAAAAAAATTTTCAGTCTCTGAAGAAAGAATTAGAAGAAGATATCAGAAGATGGAAATATCTCCCATGCTCATGGCTTGGCAGGATTAATATAGTAAAAACGGCCATTTTACCAAAAGCAATCTACAGATTCAATGCAATTCCCATCAAATTACCAACACAATTCTTTACCGAACTTGAAAGAAAAATTCTCACCTTCATATAGAACATCAAGAAACCCAGAATTGTTAAAACAATTCTCTACAGTGAAAGATCTTCAGGAGGTATCTCCATCCCTTATCTCAAGCTGTACTATAGAGCAACAATACTAAAAACTGCATGATACTGGCATAGAAACAGACTGGTGAATCAATGGAATCAAATAGAAGACCCTGACATAAATCCACACACTTATGGACACCTGATTTTTGACAAAGTTGCCAAAACCATTCAATGGAAAAAAAAAAAAAAAACCTTCAACAAATGGTGCTGGTCTAATTTGATGCCTACATGTAGAAAAATAGAAATAGATCCATACTCATCACCCTGCACAAAACCAAAGTCTAAGTGGATCAAAGACCTTAATATAAAACCAAACACACTAAACCGCTTAGAAGAAAAAGTGGGGGAAGAGCCTTAAACTCATTGGCACAGGAGACAACTTCCTGAATAGAACACCAACAGCACAAGCTCTAAGAGTAACAATCAATAAATGGGACCTCATGAAACTGAAAAGTTTCTGTAAAGCAAAGGACAATTTCATCAGAACAAAACGACTGCCTACAGATTAGGAAACAATCCTCACCAACCCTTTATCTGACAGAGGACTAATATCCAGTATATATAAAGAACTCAAGAAATTATACAGCAACAAATCAAGTAATCCAATTAAAAAATGGAGTACAGAGCTAGACAGAGAATTCTCAATAGAGGAATATCGAATGGCAGAGAAACACTTAAAGAAATGTTCAGCGTCCTTAGTCATAAGGGAAATGCAAATCAAAACGACCCTGAGATTTCACCTTATACCCATCAGAATGGCTAAGATAAAAAACTCAAGTGACAACACATGATGGAGAGGTTGTGGAGAAAGGGGAACCCTCTCCCACTGCTGGTGGGAATGTAAACTTGTACAACCACTCTGGGAAGCAATCTGGCACTTCCTCAGATAACTAGGAATAGTGCTTCCTCAAGATCCAGCTATACCACTCCTAGGCATATACCCAAAAGAGGCTCAAGTACACAATAAGGACATTTGCTCAACCATGTTTCTAGCAGTCTTATTTGTAATAGCCAGAAGCTGGAAACAGCCCAGATGCCCCTCAGTGGAAGAATGGATACACAAATTGTGGTATATCTACACAATGGAATATTACTCAGCTATAAAAAAAAAAAAAAAAAAAAAAAAAAAAAAAAAAAAAAAAAAAAAAACAAGGAAATCATGAAATTTGCAGGTAAATGGTGGGATCTGGAAAAGATCATCCTGAGGGAGCTATCCCAGAAGCAGAAAGAAACACATGGTATATAGTCACTCATATAGACGTATAATATAGGATAAACCTACTAAAATCTGTACATCTAAAGAAACTAATCAAGAGGGAGGACTCTTGCTAAAATGTTCAATTCCTATCCAGAAAGTCAAAGAGGATGGACATCAGAAGAAGGAGAAAAGAGGGAACAAGTCAGAAGCCTGACACAGAAGACTTCTGAAAGGCTCTGCCCTGCAGACTAACAATGCAGGTGCTGGGACTTATGGCTAACCTTTGGGCAGAGTGCAGGGAATCTTAAGAAAGAAGTGGGAGACAGTAAGATCTGGAGAGGACAAGAACTGCACAAGGAGAGCAACAGAACCAAAAAATCTTCACACGGGGTCTTTCCTGAGACTGATACTCCAACCAAGGACCATGCATGGAGATAACCTAAGACCCCCACACAGATGTAGCCCATGGCAGTTCAGTATCCAAGTGGGTTCCACTGTAATAGGAACAGGGACTGTCTCTGACATAAACTGATTGGCCTGCTCTTTAATTACCTTCCCCTGAGGGGAAGCAACAGTACCAGGCCACAGAAGAAGACACTTCAGCCACTCCTGATGAGACCTAATTCACTAGGATCAGAAGGAAGGAAAAGAAGACCTCCCCTATCAGTGGACTTGGGGAGAGACATGCATCCAGAGGGTGGAGGAAGGAAGAGATTGGGACTGGACGAGGGAGGGAACCACAGGGGGGATACAAAGTGAATAAAGTATAATTAATAAAGAATAAAAAAAGAAATCTGTTAAAATGAATCCTTTTATATTAATAGAGCTTAACTGAAATTTGTAGGGATTGTTCTTCGAGACAGAGTTTCTCTGTGTAGCCTTGGCTGTCCTGGACTCACTTTATAGACTAGGTTGGTCTCAGACTCACAGAGATCTACCTGCCTCTGTCTCCCAGAATGCTGGAGTTACAGATGCGCTCCACCACATCTTGCTTTAATAGAAATTTGCATTCCTCATAAATGGAGAAGAGAAAAATAACTTGATATATGTCACAATTATTCATGTAAAATCATTCAGTTAAATAGTGGTCTTTGCCATATCATACAATTCCTGCTAATATCTGAATGTTAAGGATAGCATCTTAAATGATGCCTTCATTTAAAGCAATGGTTCTCAACTTCCCTAATGCTGTGAACCTTTAATACAGTTCCTCATGCTGTGGTGACTCCCCAACCATAAAATTATTTTCATTGTTACTTCATAACTACAAGTTTTGTACTGTTATGAATTGTAATATAAATATTTTTGGAAATAGAGGTTTGTCAAGGGGTTGCGATCCACAGATTGAGAACCATGGCTCTAAAGCCTTACGATAATATGTAAAGATCAAGTAGAACTTATACTTGGTATGAAAGAATGATTAGCATTTTCTTGGCTTTACTGAGGCATAATTGAAGAACAAGAATTGTATATTTTTAAGATATACAAATTGTTGCTTTGATATTTATATACATTGTATAATAGTTGTCATGATACAGCCAACTATATCTTTCTTCTCACAAAGTTAGCATATTCTTTTTTATTTTGTGGGTCACTAGCTATCTCTGCTCTTAACGAATCTTATGTCTGTAATACATAATTGACAGCTGTAGTGATAATGTTGAACATTAGATCCCCAGAATTAGTCATCTAAAATACCAGAAACTTGACTTAACATTGGAAAATGAGTCAAGGTAATTGACCATATTAATACGATAAACCAGAAAAATGTTTTTCCCTCAATAAACATGAGAAAAACATTTGTCAAGAGTTGCCATCGACCCTCAAAAATCAAAACTTTCACTAACTTCAAAATGGACACTCTGAAAACCCCTGCAGTACCATCATACTTAATTGTGAAAGACTGAAGCGTTGTTTTGCATTTTGTTTATGTGGTAGAAGAACAGAAGCCAGGGCCTCTTGATTCCTGCCAAGTGCTGTGCAAATGACCTACACCCTGGGCCCTGCAGGCTCTTTCATAATGATAGTAATCCACCATTTGTTTCAGACTAAGAGGTGTATTATACTTTTCTCAGCTTGCACAGCTTTCATTAACTTCATGCATAAGCATTTTGTGCATTTTCATATTACTGTAATTAATAGTCTTCTATTCAATAAGTTAAGCACATTGGTTTTGTTTTTAGTGTGAACATATTACTTTGATTCTGGCTATATTCTACCAGTATTTCTACACCATCATTTCCTCTATAAATTATAATAGGTTTATAAAAGTTTCTTCCTTTTCTACTGCAACAATTTTCTAAACAAAATCAATTTTCCACCTATACCGGAGAGAAATTTTCTTTCTTAATTTTCTTGTCTTCTGATTCCATATATGGAATATATTATAAGAATACATTATCGATATATATTTATACTTATATAAATATGCATAAGTAGGGAGGGAAGGACCTGGAGGTGACAGGAGGGCCTCAAGAAGACTAACTGAGCCAGCTAACCATGGCCCAGAGGGCCTTGTGGAGACCGAAGCACCAACCAAGGACAATGTATGGACTGGACCTAAGCCCACTACACAGATGAAGCTGAATGGCAGCTTGGGCTTCATGGAGGTCCTCTAGCAAGGGGAGTGGCGGCTTTCTCTGATATGGACTCTATTGCCTGCTTTTTTTTTTTTTTTATCACTTCTCCCTGACATGGTTGCTTCCACAGGGGAAGAAGATGTGCTCAGTCCTGGCGCAACTTGATGAGCTGGGGTGAGTTGGTGGGGGAGGGGTTCCTCTGTTTCTCTGATGAATAGGGGAAGGAGAGGGCACCACCAGGAAGAGAGGAGGAAAGGGACTACAGTTGGAATATAAAGTGAAAAAAAATAAATAAATTTACTAAAATATATATAAGGACATTATATTTATATAATATGTAACATATTTATATGTAATATAGATATATAATATGTCATATATTTATAAATATATACTTTGTTTAATACATAAGAATATATTATAAGAAATATTCCAAATATTTCTTATGTGTCTTGTGATTTCTTCTAACAAGGCGATGTTACCAACATAGAACAAATGGGAAAGTGTCTTTTCTTGCCTTTTTGGGAAGCATCCGAATGGAATTTTTTGTTGTTGTTGTTTTCTACTTTTTATTTTATGTTATTACAGTTTATTTATTTTGTATGCCAGCTGTACCCTCTTCCTCATCCTCTCCCAAACCCACCCTCCCTCCCTCTTCGTCTGCTATGGCCCTCACCCAGTGCAATGTTAGGGGAAGTCTTCCTCCCCTTCCATCTGACCCTACTCTATCAGGTTTCATCAGGACTGGTTTCTTTGTCTTTCTCTGTGGACTGGGAAGGCTGTTTCCCCCTCAGGAAGAGGTGATCAAAAAGCCAGTCTATGAGTTCATTTCACAGATGGCCCCTGGTCCTATTATTGGGGAAACCTCTTGGATACTGAGCTGCCTTCAGCTATTTCTGTGCAGGGGTTCTAAGTTACCTCCATGCATGGTCCTTGTTTGGAGTATCTGTCTCAGAAAAGACCCCTGTGCCCAGATTTTTTGGTTCTGTTGCTCCCTTTGTGGAGATCCTGTTCCCTCCAGGTCTTTCTATTTCCCCTTCTTTCATAAGATTCCCTGCACTCTGCCCAAAGTTTGGCTATGCATCTCAGCATATGATTTGATACCCTGCTGGGTGAAGTCTTTCAGAGGCTGTCTATGATAGGTTCCTATCCTATTCCCTGTTTTCTGCCTCTTCCGATGTCCATCTCATTTGCCTTTCTGAATGAAGATTGAGCATCTTACCTACGGTCCTCCTTCTTTTTTTTGGGGGGGAAGTTTATGCTTAGTGGATCTCAGTTTGGGTTTATTCTTCTCATTATTGTTTTTTTATGTATAATTTTATTTTATTTTATTATTAATTACACTTTATTCACTTTGTATCCCCCCCATAGGCCCCTCTCTCCTCCCCTCCTGGTCCCACCCTCCCTCCTCCTTCTTCACACATGCCCCTCCCCAAGTCCACTGTGAGGGGAGGTCCTCCTCTCCTTCCTTCTGATCTTAGTCTATTAGATCACATCAGGAGTGGCTGCATTGTCATCTTCTGTGAGGTGTACAGATTTTAGCATGATTATTCTATATTATATGTCTAATATCCACTTATGAGTGAGTATATACCATGTGTGTCCTTCTGCTTCTGGGATAGCTCACTAAGGATGATCATTTCTAGATCCCACCATTTGCCTGCAAATTTCATGATTTCTTTGTTTTTAAATGCTGAGTAGTATTCCATTGTGTAAAAGTAGCACAATTTCTGTATCCATTCCTCAACTGAGGGGCATCGGGTTGTCCAGCTGCTATTACAAATAAAGCTGCTACAAACATGGTTGAGCAAATGTCCTTGTTGTATACTTGAGCATCTTTTGGATATATGCCTAGGAGTGGTACACCTGGGTTTTGAGGAAGCATTCTTCCTATTTGTCTGAGAAAGCACCAGATTGATTTCCAAAGTTTTTGTACAAGTTTACATTCCCACCAGCAATGGAGTAGGGTTCTCCTTTCTCCACATCTTGTCCAGCATGTGTTGTCACTTGAGTTTTTTATCTTAACCATTCTGATGGAAGTAAGGTGAAATCTCAGGGTCATTTTGATTTGCATTTCCCTGATGACTAAGGATGTTGAGCATTTCTTTAAGTGTTTCTCTGCCACTGAATGGAATTTAAATGTTCTGTTTTTTTGTTTTTTGTTTTTTTTTTTTTTCACTGTTTGCCAGGATTCATTAGTGAGGATACTGGGCCTGGGGTCATCATTGAGGTGTATTTAAATTGCAAAGTCAAAGGTTATGCAGATTCTAAGACCTTGAGGGAACTTTCCTTGAATGTATCTTTCAAGGAATTTATTCACTTTATTACACTTTCACCATACTGGTATACAATAGAGTTACCCTTGATAACCTCATAGTACCCAGAGTATCCATCCTCATCACTCCCATTTCATTAGAAATGGATTTGCTTTTTCTCTGTTTTTTTTCCCATTTTTTTAGAGAGGTTTAACAAGATTTTTGTAAAAAATAGCTTTTGTTTTCATTGCATGCCTTTCTGCATTGTTCTTCTGCTCTTTTCTCACTGCTCTTTTTTAAATTTAATTTTATTTATATATTTATTTATTACAGTTTATTCACTTTGTATTCCTGCTGCAGCCCCCTCCCTTGTCTCTTCCCATTCCCACCCTCCTTCCCTCTTCTCCCCCTGTGTTGTTTCCCTAGTCCCCTGATAGGGGAGGACCTCCTCTTCTTCTATCTGACTCTAGCTTATCAGGTCTCATCAAGGCTGGCTGCATCATCTTCCTCTGTGGCCTGGCAAGGCTGAAACCGCCCCCCCCCCCCCCCCCGGGGGGATCAGAGAGCCTGCCATTGAGTTCATGTCAGAGACAGCCCCTGTATCCCTTACTAGGAAGTCCACTTGGAAACTGAGCAGCCAATGAGATTCCTTTGAACAGGGTTCTAGGTCCTCTGCATGTATGGTCCTTAGTTGGAGTATAGGTCTATGCAGGTCTCCCTGGGCCCAGGTATTTTGGCTGTGCTGTTCTACTTGTGGAGTTCCTGTCCCTTCCAGGTCTTTCAATCTCCCTCGTCTTCCATAAGGATTCCAGCACTCTGTCTCTCAACAGAGGAATGGATACAGAAAGTGAGGTACATTTACACAATGGAACACTACTCAGCAATTAAAAAAAAAGGAAGTCATAAAATTTGCAGGTAAATGGTGGGAACTAGAAAAGCTCATCCTGAGTAAGGTAACCCAGAAGCAGAAAGACACAAATGGTATATACTCATTTATAAGTGGATATTAGCCCAATAATATGGGATAAACATATGAAAATCACTAGTCCTAAAGATGCTAGACAACAAGGAGAACCCTAGGGAAGATGCTTAATCTTCATTCAGAAGGGCAAACAGGATAGACATCAGAAGTAGGAGAAGACAAGGGACAGGACAGGAACCTTCTACAGAGGACCTCTTAAATACTCTACCCACTAGGATATCGAAGGAGGTACTGAGGCTCATAGACAAACTTCTCATTGCTTTTTTAAATTGCAATTTTACTAATATTTCCCTCTTCCTGCTTACCTTGACTTTCATTTGTGGTTTTATTCTGATCCTATTGAGAATATTTGACCTTTGGTTTCTACTTTGGCATTTGTGCTGTTTCAAAACACATTTTTGTCTCAAAATACTTGTTTACTTGTTTGTTTCTTTTTCTTTTTTCCTATTGCTGGATGCTGGAAATGTGCCACTAATGGAATTTTATTGTGTTCAAAGAATATTCTTTGTATAATAAGAATACTCAAACTACTTGAGAGCTATCTGAAGGCCCCAGATATGACTATCTTAGCTGTCATCTGGACTCTTGAGTAGAGTATGTGTTCTTGCTATGTTAGACAGGCTGTTCTATAAATATCTAGTGCTCAAGTCTTAAAACTCTTCAGTAATTTAGAAACTCCTTGAGATAGTATGGTACTGAAATTCTTAACCATCATCATAGATTTCTCCTAAATGTGGGCTGGGTTTTTTTTAACTTTTTAGTAAATGTATTTTGAAGATCTGATGAGTAAATATTTTGAATTCTATGCTCTTCACAGATTAGTTATTTCAATACCACAAAATCATTTTGAATATAATATAAATCTAATTAAAGATTAATAAAACTTTTCAAACTTTCTTTTGATTGGCATTTAAGTGATATATCATTTTCATTCTTTGAAAATATTCATTTTCAAATGAATAGAAAATATTCATTTCTATTCTGAAGCAGCTTCTACTTTTAATACTTGAACTTGGGGCAGCTGTCACTGCTAATCCGGTAATCCACAGCCATTCGTGCCTAGGCGCCAAGATGAAGTTCAATCCCTTCATAACCTCTGACCGAAGCAAGAACCACAAGTTGCACTTCAATGCACCCTGTCACATCTGGAGGAAGATCATGTCTTCCCCTCTTTCCAAAGTGCTGAGACAGAAGTATAATGTTCACTCTATGCCCATTCAAAAGGCTGATGAAGTTCAGGTCGTCCATGGACACTAGAAATGCCAGCAGATTGGAAAAGTGGTCCAGGTATACAGGATGAAGTATGTCATCTACACTGAGTGAGTGCAGCGAGAAACAGCCAATGGCATGACCATCCACGTGGACATCCACGCCAGCAAAATGGTTATCACCTGGCTAAAGCTGGACAAAGATCGCAAGAAGATCCTGGAAAGGAAAGCCAAGTCTCAACAAGTTGGAATGGAGAAGGGCAAATACAAGGAAGAAACAGTTGAGAAGATGCAGGAGTAGAAGTGTCTCTCACACAACTTTCATTAAAGACTGTTTCCATAGATAGATAGATAGACAGACAGACAGACAGATAGATACTTGAAGCTGGATTTGCTACTTTATCAAACGTGACAATCCTATATTTTACATAGAGTATTTATATCTTTAATTTTTTAACAGTATCTTTTTATTCTTTTAAAATATCCTAGAACCCCTGCACAGATGTAGTCCATGGCAGTTCCGTGTCCAAGTGGGTTCCATAGTAATGGGAAGAGGGACTGTCTCTGACATAATCTGATTGGCCTGCTCTTTGATCACCTCCCCCTGAGGGGGGAGCAGCATTACCAGGCCACAGAGGAAGGCAATGCAGCGAGTCCTGATGGGACTCATTTGATGTTTCTCTCCTGTTGGATCTATTTCCATCATCTATATTTTTATTTTCTATTAATATGCTTGGTTTTTGTTTTTATACTTTTTATGCTGATTTCTCTTGAGGTGAAGAATCTGTGAATGATTGCATTTTAAATCTGTGGATTAATTAATTCATAACTGCTATATGCTGCTTTGTTATTTTACTAGTTCCTTTAAGGGTAATCACATATAACTTTATCTTCACCAAAGATACTTTCAAGCACTGTTTCAAATGTGTTCAAAATTGAACAACTTCTGGGCATAGTGGTGCACACCTTTAATCCCAGCATCCAAAAGGCAGAGGGATGGGGATTTCTGTGAATTCAAGACCAGCCTAGCCTACACAGTGTTCCATAACAGCCATTACTACATAGACAGACGTGTCTCCAAAAAATATGAACATATGAAATGTCTGGTGTGAGTTAAGACCCTTATACATCCATATATTTTATCCCAGATTTCATAATGCTAATGTCAGATATGTTATTGCTTTTTATTATTTATTATTTTTATTGAAAATTGAGTCTTTTCTCATATAATACATATGGACCACAGTTTCCCCTGCCACCACTCCTCTCAGCTACTCCTTCCCCTTCCCCAGATCCAGCCCCCCTCTGTTTCCTCTTCAGAAAACAGCAGTCCTCCAAAAGATGATAGCCAAACAGGTCAAAACAAGAGACAATAAGACAAGGTGAAATCCCTCATAATGAGGCTGGACAAGGCCACTCAGTCAGAGGAAAACAGTCTCAAGAGCAGGCAAGTATCAGAGACACACCCACTCCCACTGTTACGAACGCCACAAAACACGAAGCTAAACAACCAGAACATATACACAGAGGACCTGGTGCAGCCCCATGCAGGCCTTGTGTTTGCTGCTTCAATCTCTGTGAGCCTATGTGAGCCCTGCTTAGATGATTTGGTTGGCCATGCTCTCCTGGTGTCCTCCATCCCCTCTGACCCCTACAGTCTTTTCTTCCCTGTTTTCCATGGGGTTCCGAGGGTCCCAATGGAGACCTCCAATTTAGAGACTCCTCATAATGTCTGGCTGTGCACTTGCTCGCATCTGCTGCTGGAGGAAGCCTCTCCGATATTGACTGTTACAAGTACCGATCTCTGAGTATAACAGAATATTATTAGGAATCATTTCATTGATTTGTTATTGTTGTTGTTAGTTTTTTAGACCAGTCTTATTTGGTTCTACCCTAGGTTTCTGGGCTATCCAGGCTCTGGTTCCTGGCCATCCAAGCAATGTAAGACATGAGCGCCCTCTTGTGGTATGGACTTCAGGTTAAAGGAAACATTGGCTGGCTACTTGCACAAGTTTTGTGCCAATCATTGTTGCTACACATCTTGCAGGTAGGACAGATTGTAGGTGGAGGGTTTCTGGCTGGATTGGTGTCCAGGTTTCTCTTTCTGAAGCCTGTAGAGAACCTTCTTGTGCCAACGAGACTAGAACGTAGGAGTGAAAGCTCCATGACACCACCAGCTCAACCTTTCTATGTTCAATGATCTGTGTAGATGTTGTCCTCAGCTCTAGCTGTCAGTTTTCAGAGAAGAACCTTTTATCCTAACATCAACCTAGGTTGTTTAGGTAATCTTCATAAGACCTCCTCAGCCAATAACTCAAGGGAATGTAACCCACTCCCACCACTGGAAGCCTTGCCTGGCTACAAAGTATGGCCCATTCATACTCTGTATCTTCCATTACTAGGAGTACTCACTAGATCACCCTCAAAGAGTCCAGGAAGTTTCCACTGCACTAGGTTTCCACATCACCTCACTATGCTCCCCAATCCTAGCTGCCCCCCAACGTTGCTTAATCCTTCCTGCTCCCATCCTCATCCACCCCCAAAATTTAATCTATTTCCCCTTTCCAAAGAGGTTCATGTGTCCCCCCCTAGAACCTTCCTGTTTGCCTAAACTTTCTGGGTCTGTGGATTGTAGCTTGATTATCATTCACTAAATAGGCATTATCCACTTCTAAGTGAATATTTAGTGCCATATTTGTATTTCTGAGTTGGGGTTACCTCACCCAGAATAATTTTTTTAGTTGCATCCATTCGCCTGAAAATTTTATGATGTCATTTTATTTTAACAGCTGAGTAATACTCCATTGTGTAAATGTACCACATTTTCTCTATCCATTCTTCAGTCGAGGGGCTTCTGGATTGTTACCAGTTTTTCGCTATTTTGAAGTTCCAAAGAACATGGTTGAGTAAGTGTCTTTGAGGTAAGATGCAACATTCTTTGGGTTCCCAAGAGTGGTAGAGCTGGGTCTTGAGGCTGACCAATTCTCAACTTTCTGAGAAACTGCCATATTGATTTCCATAGTGGCTTTACAAGTTTGCCTTCCCATCAGCAATGGAGGAGTGTTACACTTGGACTTGAGTTTTGTGCAGGGTGATAAATATGAATTTATTTGCATTCTTCTAAATGACAATATACAATTTAACCAGCAACCATTTGCTGAAAGTGCTTTTTTTTTTCCATTGTGCATTTCTGCCTTCTTTACCAAAAATCAGGTATGTATAAATGTGTGGGTTCATTTCTGGGTCTTAAATTGATTCTATTGATCAACCTGTCTTTATGCTAATACTATGAGTTTTTATTACTATAACTCTGTACTACAACTTGAAACCAGGGATGGTGAAACCTCCAGAAGTAGTTATTTGTTTTATTGTCCAGGATTCTTTTAACTATCCTGGTTTTTTTTGTTTTTCCATATGAAGTTAAGAATTGTCCTCTCAAGATCAACAAAAAGAATTACAGACCAACTTCCCACATAGATGCAGAAATATTATATAAAATGCTCACAAAGCGAATGCAAAAGGATATCAAAAAGATCATCTACCATGAGCAAGTACACTTCATCTCAGAGATGCAGGTATGGTTTAACATATAGAAATCAGTCAATGTAATTCACCATATGAATAAGAAAAATCTGCATGATCATCTCATTAGATGTCAAAAAAAAAAAAGAAAGAAAAAGAAAAAAAACATTAACAAAATCCAACATCTTTTCATGATAAAAGTCTTGGAGAGATTAGAGATACAAGGGAGAAACCTAAACATAATAAAGGAAGTTTACAGCAAGACCATAGCCAACATCAGTTTAAATGGAGAGAAACTCAAAGCAATTCCACTAAAATCAGAGACAAGACAAAATTCTCCACTCTCTCTATATCTATTCAATATAGTACTCGGAGTCTTAGCTAGAGTAATAAGACAAGTAAAGGGGGTAGAGGAGACACAAATGGGAAAGGAAGAAATCAAAGTAATGTTATGATAAAATACATAAGTGACCCTAAAAATTCCTCAAGAGAACTCTTACAGCTGAAAAACACTTTTAGCAAAGTGGCTGAATACAAGATTAGCTCACAAAACTCAGTAGCCCTCCTATATACAAATGACAAATGGACTGACAAAGAAATCAGAGAAACAACACCCTTCTCAATAGCCTCAAATAACAGTAAATATCTTGGGGTAACTCTAGCTAAGCAAGTGAAAGATTTGTAAGACACAAGTTTTTGAAGAAAGAAACTGGAGAAAGTATCAGAAGATCGAAAGATCTCTCGTGCTCATGGATCAATGGAATTAACATAGTAAAAATGGCCACTCTATGCGCCTAGTTCTGCAACAACTTAATGTGACAGGGCAGGTTTTTTTTTTCCATGGGGGACCTCCACCTTCTCTGAGGAGGAGAGGGGAGAATAGAGGGGAATTATGTGTGATGGGGGCTAAGAGGAGAGAAGGGGGCTGTAATCGGGATGGAAAGTGAATAAATATTTTTTTTAAAAAAGAAACACAATCACGCACAAATGGCCATCCTATCAAAAGCAATCTACAGATCCAATGCAATCCCTATCAAAATTCTAACACAATTCTTCACAGACTTTGAAAAGTTAATTCTCAACTTCATACAGACATGTTGCTTCTACCTATGACATAGACTCAGTAACATATACATACCTTTAGGCAACTATTTTAAGGAGTAAATAGGCAACAGGAAAACCTAAGGCAGCTAAACCACATGTTTAAATTTAGTTTGGGAGCTATCTGTCTTTTTCTGTGGATCTGTTTCCCTTTAGATCCATTCGCCTGCCCCCTGCAGCACTTCCATAGGTGGACAGATATGCTCCCCTTTGCCAGTTAGATCTTGCTGTTATGTCCACTTGTTCGGCATGTCTCCACTGAGAGACCCATTACCATCCTTATCTTTATTGCTCTGAGCTTATCATATTATTTTCTCAACCAAGCACCTTTATTTTTAAATTTTAAACAATTTATTATTATTATTATTATTATTATTATTATTTAAATTATATAAAATGTTCCACTTTGTATCCCAGTTGTAGCCCCTTCCCTCATCTCCTCCTAGTCCCATCCTCCTTTCTCTTCCCTACCTATGTCCCTCTCATAGTCCACTGATAGGGGAGGTCCTCCTCCCCTACTATCTGATCCTAGCCTATCAGGTTTAATCAGGACTGTCTGGATCTTTCTCATGTCCTAGAAAAACCACCTCACTGGGGGAGGTGATCAAAGAGCAGGTAATTAAGTTCATTTCAGAGACAGTCCTTGTTCCTCTTACTAGGGAATCCCTAATTGGAGACTGAGCTACCTATGAGCTACATCTGAGCAGGGGTTCTAGGTTATATCCATACATGGTCCTTGGTTGGATCATACATGGTCCTTAGTTGCAGGACCCCCTAGACCCTGCTATTTTGGCTTTGTTTTATTTTTCTATCTAGCTATGTGCCTTAGTCAGGTTTCCTTCTTGTCCCTTGTGCTTAAAGTTTGTGGCACTTGAATCTGTGAGTTTGTAATTTTGATCAGATATGGATTTTAAAAGACATTTTAATTCAAATATTGCCCTTAGAAGGGGATGCTAAACGCCCTTGTCTCGGGGTCACTGGCGTTTTAATTGTCGATATTGTTCTCCCTGTATGTTTCATTTTGATACTCTTTACTGCTGGGTCTTCAGGTTCATGATTCCTTTGTCATGTCTGAAATTACCCAGTATCTTTTTTTGTCTTTCATATTATAATTTTCATCACCATTCCAGTAAGTTTATTTAGGTCGGTTTTATATCTTCCATGTCTCTACCCTTTTGAAAATATTTATAGTTAGTAGTTTTAATTTCCCCTTTCTTCTAAAAGAACCATTTCTACTTTCTTTCTAAAGCAACTGTGCTAGAGTCACATCAGGGTCAGTTGATTTCCCTTCATTCTGGGATATATTTCGACTGCATCTTTGAATATATGAAAAGTTTTCATTGGACACCAGATGGTGTGACTTTTATCTTATTGGATATGGGCTATTTTTATACTTGACCATCTCTCATTCTTTACTGTGATGCCCTCTAGGAAGAGATCAATGGATTTTTGGGTGACACCAGAACCACATTGAGTGTATAAGAGTAATTATTCTCCACTCCTGAAACAGGAATATTTGGGGTGTTCTACCGGACATACCTGCTCCTTTAGTAAGTGCTGGCTGCTGGGAGTAGGTGCTGCTCTCTGTTTCCTTTAGTGTACTTGGGTTGCTGGTAGGGTTTGAAAGTTCAGTGTCTCCCACAGGCACTTTTGCTTGAATACTTAGTCCCTAGCAGGTGGCACTGTTGTGGGATGTTGTAGAGCAAGGCAGGTAGATCTTAAGGACATGGACCACTTAAGGTTATGCTTACCCCTGATTTGGATCTGTATGCTTTGCATCCTATTCCACTGCCATATGAGGAGCCTCTTTTACTCACTGTGGCCACTCTTAACAACACTGTGCCTGTCCATCATGATGGGCCTGTCCATCATGATGGTACTGTGTGGCTCTACTTCTCCTGGAGACACATGACAGGCCAAAGTGTGGGTAAGAAGTTATTTAATCAAGAGTCCAGAATGATGAATTTGAGATAAATATTAGTAATATCATGGCTTACAGTCACATTTTCTTGGGAGGGATTTTTATCTTGTGAAACATTTGTGAATCAGGGAGTAGATGCTTTTATTTTATAGATAAATGATTTGTGTGTTGCTTGTTACAAATAAAGGTGGCTTTAAACAGAAAAAAAGTTATTTACATGAACATGGATGATTCAAAAGCAGCTCCATCACAGAAAATCTCACTCCATTATGATGACTCTAGAAACCTGCATCTCTGGAGGTGGTGGATGACTGGAAAGAATTATTGTTTTTCAGGCCCAACAGGGCTGAAGCACACATGAACTACAGAAATAGAGACTGCATGCATAAGATCTGAATGAGCTCAAGCCAGATAAAATCCCAGCATGGAGGAGGAGAAGTGTACACAAAGGTTAATACCTAGCCAAGTAGCTCCCTCTGATTGGAGAGGGAGAACCACTTTTCTCAGTGGAGTGACATTGAGTATATCAAACACACCCAGAAAAGGCCCCATATTTGGTGACTGGGCAAATTAAATAGGAATCCATGTTGGAATTTGTTTTTCTTATTTTTACTTATAAATGTACTATTTTTGTTTGAAACAAGAAAAGGAACATGACTTTGAGTTGCGGGAGAATCTGGGAGTAGTTGGGGAAGAGAAAATAAGATCAAAATATATGAAAATATTTTAAAAGAAAAATATTAAAAGTAAAATGTTCATGTTGAGGCAGGGCGGGGGAGACAGCTTTTACACAGTAGCTGAATCTAAATGGTGGCTCACGACTGCCTGGTATTCTAGCTCCAAGGGATCCAACACCCTTTTATGACCTCCATGGGCACATGCACAGACATACATGCAGGTAAAACACCCAGGCACATGAATTTAAAATAAATAAAAACTTTAAAAATCATAAGAGCTGTCTGTTGGACTGGATAGTGCTCTGAGGGATTACAAGTGTACACTGCTCTTGCAGTTGCCCCGAGTACAGTCTGCACTGCCTACTGACAGCCGTCTATAACACTGAGGCCAGCCTGGCCTATTTAGCCTTGGTAAAGAGCAAGACTCAGAGCACACACACACACACACACACACACACACACACACACACACACATGCACGCGTGCACGCACCTCTCTTCACATAGTCTGTACATTTATATACTTATTTCACCATTACAGTGACCCCATGCTATAAGTATTGTTGTTATCCCCATCACACACAAGAAGAGACAAAGCAAGGCCCAGAGAGGCTGAGTAACTAGCTCTCAAGTCACACGGCAACTAAGATGCCAACCATGACTTCAGCCATGCCTCCAGTAATCCAGGTCATTGTGAGATCACTGGGCCCCCAGTCTGTTACCATATGGAGGAGGCAATAAATACAGGAAAATGAGGACTATCCACAGATGGCAAATTCATAGCTCCTTCGCCTAGGGGATAGCAATTACTGACTCTCCACTCTGATTTAGAAGGGAATCAGAAAGTGAAGGCAGGAGAACTCAGGTGGGTCAGATACTGGTTTACAGAGAGGAGTGTATGAAAAAGAGATGACGGCAAGGCACGGGGCCACTACTTTGTCTGCAGCCCTAATTTCAAGCAGTGGACCAGGACAAAAGTCTACCTGTGTATGGAAAGGTTGGCCCAGCCTGGAAAGAACAATTACAACCTTCCAGGATCTGTCGGCATCTAGTGGTCGAGGATGTGCATGACATCTAACAAGAAAGGCGTTCTTGTGGCCCAGCAGTGGGGATAATCAGGACCCTAGATTCTTCTTGCCTCGGAGTTTATCTGTGTCCAGAGGGAAAATACGGCCAGGGATGTGAGAACAAGATCCCGAGTCAAAGCGAGAAGCTGCTCTGCTGTGCTTCCTGGCAACTGTGGTCAGGTTATCCACAACGAATGCACACAATGTGATGTCACAAAGCTCCAGAAAAATCAGAGCTGGAGAGCCATGAGTTTTTGTCCCGAGAAGAGTCCGATCATCCACCAGTGTCTTCAGCAGCCATGGCCATGTGGAGATAGAACCCACTGGCAGGGCCTTAGGCCTGAGCTCTCAGCTCACTACTCTGGACATCTTTCCTGGTGCTAGATGGACACCCCCAGGATTCAGAGGGCCTGACAGGCCCAGCTATGTTGGGACCATCGTTTTCACTTGGCCTAAGGGACTGGCTGCACACTGAATCGATTTTTCCTCTGTTCAGCAGCCTCAGGGCCCCTTCTCTGGCCCAAATGCTCCTCATTCTCACCCTTCAGGTTTAAGGTCTGAGGACTCTGCTTCCTCCCCATCCTGAAGCCCCCATTCCCTACTGCAGTCTCTCAGTTAGGTGTCTTTCCCCATCACCACTAACATACATGAGGCTGTAGAGTGTGCCTCAGCCAGACCAACTCATTGTGTCCCGGAGACCCAGGTAGGCTGTGTTGACCATTTCTGCATTAGGGGCTTTATTGTGGGTCAGGTCTGGAAACACTAAAGGCACACACAGTTGACTGACACATGCTGGGGGACATGAGCAGGAAGAAACTTCCTGATGGCTAGAGTCACCGTGGATGGTACAGTTGCATCATCTCTTTTGACTCATCATGATGCTTGAAAGCCTTTGTTGGCTGTTCCTATCTACTTTCTTCTCTGAGGGTTGTTTCACTGTCCCCAGAGGAGCTGAGGGTTAACCATTATCTGAGCCAGCTATCAGAGTGTGAGTTTGACACCTCCCTGTCTTCATTGTGCTGTAGTGATCTTTAGAAAAGGACTCAGAAAGACTTAGCATTTGGAATGTGATGGCAATGGCCAATGAAACTGTTAGGCATAAGGTGAGCTCTGGGAGAGGCCATAGAACAATGGGTAGGCAGCTTAAGGTCCCTTAATTGCAAAAAAGTGGTGGTCAAGTTATAAAGTTAATGGCCAGCTTGGGACCTTCAGAACAGGATGTGACTGACAATAGGGGATGGTGAACCATATTAGCTAGAATTATCAATGGCAGGCTCTTTAACCTCCCCCCTCCCCACAAATGAGGACTTTACAGCCAGTCCTGAAGACACCTGATAAATCAGGGTCAGATGAAAGGGGAGGAGGTCCTCCCCTATCAGTGGACTTGGAAAGGGGCAGGGAGGAGATGAGGGAGGAAGAGTGGTATGGGGGGGGGGAATGAGGGAGGGGAATACAGCAGGGATACAAAGTTAACAAACTATAACTAATATTAAAAAATAAAAATTAAAAAAAAAACCAACCTCAAGACTTCCTTTGTATGGTAGCATCATGCACAGGGTGATCTTGCCTTTTCCCCTAGTAAATTTTCAGTTTCAGCTTTGTCTTTTGTATCTATCTTCCTTTTTCCTTCCTTCCCTTCTTTTACTTTTCTTTCTTTCTTTCTTTCTTTCTTTCTTTCTTTCTTTCTCTCTCTCTCTCTCTCTCTCTCTCTCTTTCTTTCTTTCTTTCTTTCTTTTTCTTGACCGCATTTCTCTGAGTAGACGTGGGCTGTGTTGGAACTCTCTTTCTATATGAGACTGGTCTCAAGCTCAGAGAGCCATCTGCCTCTTCTTCAAGAGTGCCACGATCAAAGGCAAGCACCACCATGGCTGGTATACTGCAGCCTCTTCTTAAACCCCTATACATATTCTTGCATCTTACACATCTAATTAGAGAAGACTGAATTCTGGGTAATCTTGGCTTCTGAGAAAAGCACACCGCTTTCCTAGAAGTGCACATTACATCCTGGGGGAAGCAAAAATTAGGAATGGCCAGAAAAAAGAGAAAAGTAGGCCCTATGCCTGCTTGGGCCTCTTCTTCTTGCCTTGGCCAGCGTTGTTCTTTGCTTCTTCTCTTGCTTTGACTATGTTCTTGACTAGCTGATCTACTAATGTGTCCTGTCTGAATTTTCCTTTTCAAGAGCAAAAGAAAATTAAGAAAGAGAAAAATGAACAAACAAATAAGCAAACTGCTGCTAAGGTCAAGACCAGGGAAAATAGAGGCCCTCTTCCTCTTCATAACAAAACCAGTGAGGTAAATGGAAGTAGGAAACACAAGTTCACTATGTTCACTAGTCTCGCCTGATTTCTTTACATTGATTCCTGGCCTTCCTCTCAGGCTAATGAAATTAGCCTTTGGACATAAGGTCCAGAACACACTCTGTCTCTGTCTCTGTCTCTGTCTCCGCCTCTGTCTGTCTGTTTGTCTGTCTCTTTATCTCTCTCTCTCTCTCTCTCTCTCTCTCTCTCTCTCTGTGTGTGTGTGTGTGTGTGTGTGTGTGTGTGTTTGTAGTTAATCTCCTTGTATGATTTCAATGTGTGTCCAAGAATGAGAACCAGGTGATCAGATGGATGTGTGTGCAGGTGCATGAGCATTCATGTGGTGGTCCAGGGACAACTTTGGGTGTGTTTTCTCAGATGCTGTCTACTTTTTTCTGAGGCTGAGTCTCTCACTGGCTGGAAACTCACAAACTATAGCAAGCTGTCTGGACCATGAACCCGTGTCTCCCCCTCTTTTCTGCTGGGATTCCAAGTGCAGGATTCAAAAGATGGTCTTTTTTATATAGGTTCTAGGGCTTAAACTGAGGTCCTCAGGCTTGGAAAGCATACATCTTGCTGACTGAGCTATCTTCCTAGACCATCAGATGAAATGTTTAATTGCAGTACAAGATATGTACCGAGAAATGTGTTTCAAAGTGTGTGTACTCTAAAACCATTAACTTAGACCCTGAGTGCTAGTTCATGAATGTTTCCTGAAGAGACATGAACAAACATCAGATAGGGCTCCAGCACACCAAGGTATTATTCCACCAAAGGCCAACTTATGAGCCAATGAGCTTATAAGTTACAGCGAACAGACAAGGGATTGCTTTACAGGAGCACTGGTGACCTCAAAGTGGCAACTGCACCACAGATGATGGATGGCTTCCCTATAGCTGCACAGATGGACGTGCCTACCCTGCCCCCACCAGTCGACGTTCCACACTCGATATACTCTAGTGTCTCCAGAGAGTATCCACTACATTCAGCTGGGACAGAATTACACACAGCTGGGAAGGAGGTGCAGCCAGGAAAGTCTGGATTCTCTAATGGCAGCTCTCCTCCCACACACCCACACACCCTTCTATAAAGAAACAGCAGCAGGCAGATAGGTGGCAGGAGTGTATGAGGAAGCAGGCTGAGTGAGCCATGGAGAGCACACCAATAAGCAGCATTCCTCCATGGCCTCTGCTTTGTTTCCTACTTCTGGTTCCCTACCTTGAGTTACCTTCATGGTGCACTACAGCTGTAAGCTGAAATTAACCCTTTCCTCTCAAGCTGTTTTGCGTATAATGTTTTCAATTGAAACAAAATGAAGACAACATATTTCCAAGTAGGCAATACACCAGACAGCCGTAAACCTCATGACTGATCCATCCATAATCATCAGAATGACACTTAATCCTGTACTCAGAGGCCCTAACCATTGTAAGACCAATTGTTTCTAAGAAAGCTTTTAATTTTAGAGATTTATATTTACAGAAAAGTAGCAAAGATAGTACTGAGTATTCCCAAATGCCCTGCACCTGGTTGAATCTATTGTTATTACTTTCATGAAGTGGATGTGTTACAACTGATGAGCCAATCAATGCATTTCCAATTACCAAGTTCCATGCTTTATTCAGATTTCTTTACATTTTACTTGTCAAGATTTCCAAAATCTCATTCAGGAGCCTATATCAAACAGCAGTGATTCCCATTGCTTTACTGTAAAACCATGTCATGATGTGGTTAGATTGTGTTTGGGGATCATTTACTATACTTCTGAGGTAACATGAAATGTTAGTGTGTTCCATCCTGTGCTTATCTCAATGAAATCAACTTCAGGAAGAGCATGTACACATTAGACCATAGTGAAACTTCTAGAAAATGTTCTTTTGGGAAGTACAAGCCTCCTGGGTCCTCATAACAGAAAACATCAAGCTCTTTACATTATATATTCTTCAATTTATAAAAGCTCCCTCTAAAAATGAAGTCTCACAGACATGGTGGCTCTCCTAGTTTACGTGTCAGCATAGCACATTGTCAACTGAGAGGAAAGCCTACATTGATAAATTGCCTACATCAGATATTCAGACAGACATCAGATTAGGAGCTTGGCCCTTGGACACATCTGTGGGTTATTGCCTTGATTGTTATTTCCTATAGAAGGGCCCTGTCCACTATGAGCAAAACAATTTCTAGGCAGATGATCCTGGGTTATATAAAAATACTAGCTACACTTGAGTCTATATGCAAGCCAGGGAAGAAAGGACCAAGCAGCAGTATTCATGGTTCCTTTCTCCATGTTGCTAGGTGAGTTCCCATCTTGACTTCCCCTAGCGATGAACTGTGACTTGAACGTATATGCCAAATAAACACTTTCTTCTCCAAGTTGCTTTTGTTCAGAGTCTTTATAACAGCAACAAAATGAAATCGTAATAGTGGCACACACTTTTGGCAAGCACAGGCAAGGAGATGCAAGCTCCAGACTAGCTTGGGCTACATAGTGAGGCACTGAATCAAACACTAAAACCAAAACATGTTGATAATCATAGAGTAAAAATGTAACACTACTCTTAGGAATAAAGGTAACTGACCAGACTTACTCTGTTGTGTCATGGTATGCCAGTGCCTGTCATTGATCTTCATATTCTCCTCTTAAATTCATCAAAGTCCTTCCCTAGCTCTAGTGCTTTCTCTAATACTGGTACATGTATGTGAGGAAATCATGTATCATGACTTCCTTTAAAAGGGACCATGGCATTGATTTTTTTTTTCTGTAGAATGAGAGAGGAGTAAAGTCTCATTTGTATATATGGATAGCTTGTAATCCCAAGCCCGCATGTTGAAAAGATAGTCCTTTCCCTCCATACACTTGAGATGCTAGCATGTGATGTATTATATGGTTTGTTAAAAAAGCTGTTCCTTTCTAGCAATGGATGCTAGAAGATAGAAAGTTCCTCTAGAAGGTAGTGACAGAAGAAGTGATAACCCAGGGTCTATTACCCACTGAAAACATCTTTCACTGTTGAAGGTAAAATAAGCGTTTTCAGAAAAAGAAAAAAGTAAAAGTCCTGGGAACAACTGGAAATACACATATAAACACAAATTCTTTAGGTTGAAGAAAAATGACAACATAATTATAATCATCTTTTGGTATAAATAAACATCACAAAGCTTAAAAGTATATTTCCACTTTTCTTCATTAAAATACATGTAGAGGCTAGCAAGATAGCTAAGTGCCTACAAATGCTTTCTGCCAAGGATGATGATGTGAATTTGACATTCTGGATATGGTAGAAGGGAGAAAAGAATCCTAAAAGTTACCCTCTCCCTCCACATGTTTATTGTGGCACACACACACACAAACATGTACACACATAATAAAGGAATAATAATAAAATTTAAAATCCATGTAAACGCTTAAAAGCAAATAATGATATTTTGGGAATGTCTTATACATAGGCACATGAATTAACTATAATATACTATAGGATAAAGAGCATTAAAGAATATAAGGTTTTACTTTTTCTTTCGAGACATGGTTTCACTCAGTCTCCCAGACTGGCCTGGACCTTACTATGTTACTCAGCTGGCCTCTAACTCATCCAAAGCTCTTTTCTTGTGCTTCTTGAGTATTAGGGTTACAGGCGTGAAGCACCACATTTAACTAAGGATTTGCTTTCTACATAAAATGGTAAATAGCAATACTAAGTAGACTGTAAAAAGGTGAGAACATGCAAACTCTAAGATAATCACTAAAAAAACAATCAGAAAGGCTGACAAGAAAATATAATAGTGTTCTAATAGCTAAAACACTCCAAAAATAAGAATAATGAAACTACAGAAACAAAATATGAGGGGCATATAAGAGTCAAATAATAAAAATTAAAACTTATCAGCCAGCTTTAATGAATCAAACACTTTGAATAAAGATCAAAGAAACTCTGAACAGATAACAAAGAAAGACCAATAAAACCTTAACTATGAGATAAAGACTAAATTTACAAGTGTGTTTGAAAGCAAGGTCCAGAGGTGCCAGCCTTAATCCAAGTTACTGTGGAGCCTGAAGCAGAAAGATCATACATTCACAATTAGCCTCGGCTATAGAAAGAATTTAAGGAAAGCCTGACAATTAGTAAGATCCAGTTTCAAATGAAGAATGAGGAAGAGAAAGACAAAGAGGAGGAAGAAGAAAGAGAAGTGAAAAGAAAATGAGGAAATAGCTCAGTGACCAATCAACAACAAAAAGAAAAAAAAAAAACTTGCCCAGCATATACAATACCCTAGATTTCAAAGCCTAGTACTAAAAATAAGTGCACTTCAAAAAAGGCAGGCAAAAGGTGGGATCTAAAAAAGACCATCCTGAGTGAGGTATCCCAGAAGCAAAAAGATACACATGGTATATACTCACTTCTAAGTGGGTACTAGACCTATAAGATAGAATAAACATACTAGAATCTGTACACCTAAAGAAGATAAACAAGAAAGAGGACCCGGGGTAAGATCATCAATCCTCACTTGGAAAGACAAATGGGATGAACATGGGAAGTAGGAGAAAACAAGTAACAGGACAGGAGCCTACCACAGAGGGCCTCTGAAAGACTCTACCCAGCAGTGTATCAAAGCAGATGCTGAGACTCATAACCAAACTTTGGGCAGAGTGCAGGGAATCATATGAAAGAAGGGGGAATTAGTGTGACCTGGAGAGGACAGGAGCTCCACAAGGACCAAATATATCAGGGCACAGGGGCCTTTTATGAGACTGATTCTCCAACCAAGGACCATGTATGGATATAACCTAGAACCCCTGCTTGGATGTAGCCCATGGTAGCTCGGTATCCAAGTGGGTTTTCCTAGTAAGGGGAACAGGTACTATTTCTGACATGAACTCAATGGCTGGCACTTTGACCTTCCTCCCCAACCCCCCAAGGGAGGAGCAGCCTACCTAGGCCACAGAGGAGGACATTGCAGCCAGTCCTAGTGAGACCTGATAGACTAGGGTCAGATGGAAGGGGAGGAGGACCTCCCCTATCAGTGGACTTGGAAAGGGGCAGGGAGGAGATGAGGGAGGAAGGGTGGGATTGGGAAGGAACTAGGGAGGGGGCTATGACTGGGATACAAAGTAAATTACCTGTGATTAATATAAAAATAAAAATTATAAAAAAAAGATTTTATTTTTATTAATTGTGTGTATATGTGTGTATGTGTGTGTGAGTAGGGGTACACTTGAGTAAAGTGCCTATGCATGCCAGAAGAGGGCTATGGACCCCTGGGAACTGGAGTTACAGAAGGTTTTGAGCTACCTCATATGGGTACTATGAAGGGAAACCCAGGTTTGTTGAAAAAAAAAAAAAAGGAGCAAAAGAAAACAGAACAGGACCTGTTCTTAAGTGCTGAGCAATCTCTTTCACCCCTGGTGCTTTTTTATACGGATGAGCAGCCCAACCTATAGATAGACCATATTGAACTTATATGCTCACCAGTTGATAGACATTGTAGTTGTTTTTATATTTTTATTGTTATTAATGTTGCTATCAACATTTGTGTACAGTTTTAATGTAATTAAGTTTTCATTTCTCTTGGGTAGATACCTAATAGTAAACTAGGTCATGACATTACAGAATCTTAAATTTTTAATTAATTTATGTATTCACTTTGCATCCTGCTCAAAGTCGCCCTTCCCTCCTCCTGGTCCCTTCACCTCACAAATCCCCCATTCTCCCCTCTCCTCCTCAGAGAAGAGGAAGGTCATCTATGGGTACCAACACACTCTGGGCACATTAAGTCAGTGCAAAATGAATCCTCTACCAGCAAGGTCAAACAAGGCAGAGGAATGAGATCCAAAGGCAGGCCTCAGAGTCAGTCAGGATCCCTGATCCAGTTGCTGGGGGATCCACACGAAAACCAAGCTGCACATCTGATACATATGTGCAGGGGACCTAGGACCAGTACATGCGTACCCTTTGGTTGGTAGTTCAGCCTCTGTCAGCCCTCATGGACCAAGGTTAGTTGACTTTGTAGGTTTTCTTTTAGAGTCCTTGAGTCTTCCAGCTCCCTCAATATTTCCCCCAACTCTTCTACAGTACTCCCTGAGGTGTGTCTAATGTTTGGCTCTGGGTCTCTGCATCTGTTTCCATCAGCTGCTTGAGCGAAGCCTCTCAGAGGCGTTATGCTAGGCTCCTATCTACAAGCATAGCAGAATAGCATCAATAGCGTCAGAGACTGGATCTCTCTCATGGAATGGGTCTCAACTAGGGTCAGTCTTTGGCTGGCCATTCCCTCAGTCGTTGTCCCTGCACATCCTGTAGGCAGGACACATTTTGGGCTCAAGGTTTCGTGGGTGAGTTGGTGTCCTTATCCCTTTCCTGGAAGGTGTGCTTGACTACAGGAGGTGGCCACTGCAGGCCTCATATTGCCCTCTGCTAGTAGTCTTAGCTAGGGGGGCCCCAGTAGACTTTCTGAGGCTGTTGCTATCCCAGGTCTCTGGCATGTCCCAGAGATGCTCATTTACTGACTTGTGCTACCAAGGTTCTGTTCAGAAACACTTTTCCTGTGCCAATGAGTTAAGGCTATTCTCCACTTTCCCTTCTACTAGGCTCACTATACCTGGTTTTCTGTTGAGGTTTTTGATCCCTTTGAAGTTGAGTTTTGTACAGGGTGATGAGTGTGGAGATATTTGGATGTTTCTTCATGCATCTATCCAATTTGACTGTCTTTTTTTTTCCAGTGTGTATTTCTGAGCTCTTTGTAAAACTCAGGTATTCATGGGTAGTAGACTTATGTCTGGTTCTTCAATTCAATTCCATTAATAAATGTGTCTATTTTGGGACACTGAACACTTAATATCAGCAGTAGGGAGGTAGAGGCAAGAAAATCTATGACTTCAAGGCCAGTATGGTCTACACACTGGGTTCCAAGCCAACCAGAGTTACATAATGAGATCTTGTCTCAGAATATTTTTTAAAAATGAAACTATTTCTAAGAGGCAGTTCTGTAAAGAAGATATAAATATGGCCATGACATTATTAGCCATGAAAGAAACACAAAC
The DNA here is from genome assembly GCF_907164565.1 of Psammomys obesus. Classification (NCBI taxonomy): domain Eukaryota; kingdom Metazoa; phylum Chordata; class Mammalia; order Rodentia; family Muridae; genus Psammomys; species Psammomys obesus. The sequence continues at coordinate 2,483,133 of NW_026594184.1, read as the reverse complement.
CAAAACTTTAGTGAGATGTCAATGGGACAAAATGGCAACCTACAGCAATGTTTTTTATTAATCAATTAATTTTACATTCCAGTTATAGCCTCCACTCTCGTTTATCCCTGTCCCATCCTCCATTTCTCTTCCCCCCATCCCTGTTCCTATTCCTCAGAAAGGTGAGCCTGCCTCCCTTATCAACTGAACCTGGATTATCAGTCCTCTTCAGGACTGCCTGCACCCTCTTCTGTGGCCTGGCAATTCTGCCATGCACAGAGGAAGTGATCAAATAGTAGGCAACAGAGTCCATGTCAGAGATAGCCCCTGAATCCCTCACTAGGGAACCCCCATGGAGACTGAGCTTCCCATGGGCTACATCTGAGCAAGGGTTCTACCTCTCCATGTATAGTCCTTGGGTGTTTCACCAGTATCTGCAGGGCCCCCTAAAACCAGATTTTTTTTGGGCTCTGTTGGTCTCCTTCTGGAGCTCATGTCCTCTCCAGGTCTTTCTATCTAACCCTTCTTTCATTAGGTTCCTTGTGCTCTACCCAAAGTTTGACTATGAGTCTGAGCATATGCTTCGATACCCTGCTGGGTGGAGTCCTGCAGAGGACATCTATGGTAGGCTCCCATCCTGCTCATTATTTTCAACCGCTTCTGGTATATATTCTATTTGTTTTTCAGAAGGAGAATTAATCATTCATTTTAGGGCCCTCCTTGTTACTTAGCTCCTTTAGGTCTATGGATTGTAGTATGGTTATCCTGTATGATATAGCTAATATCCACTTCTAAGTGAGTATATACCATGTGAGTATTTCTGGGTCTGGGTCACTTCACTCAGGATGATATTTTCAAGATCCATTCATTTGCCTACAAATTTAATGATTTCCTTGTTTTTTTATAATTTATTTTTATTTTTTATATTACAGTTTATTTACTTTGTGTCCCAGCTGTAGCCCCCTCCCTCATTCCCTCCCAATCCCACCCTCCCTCCGTTATGTCCTCCTTGCCCCTCTCTAAGTCCACTAATGGGGGAGGTCCTCCTCCCCTTCCATCTGACCCTAGCTTATCAGGTCTCACCAGGGCTGACTGCAATGTCCTCCCTCCTCTGTGGCCTAGCTAGGCTGCTCCTCCCACCGAGGGCTGTGGAGGTCAAAGAGCTAGCCATAGAGTTCATGCTAGAAACAGTCCCTGTTCCCCTTACTAGGAAAACCCACTTGGATCCTGAGCTGCCATGGGCTACTTCCAAGCACGGGTTCTAGGTTATATACATGCATGGTCCCTGCTTGGAGAATCAGTCTCAGACAAGCCCCTGTGCCCAGATATATGTGGTCCTTGTGGAGCTCCTGTTCTCTCCAGGTTTTACTAACTCTCTCTTCTTTCATATGATTCCCTGCACTCTGCCCAAAGTTTGGTTATGAGTCTCAGCATCTGCTTTGATACACTGCTATGTAGTCTTTCAGAGGTCCTCTATGGTAGGCTCCTATCCTGCTTCTCATTTTCTCCTACTTCCGATTTCCTTGTTTTTAATAGCTGAATAATAATCCATTTTGTAAACATATAACAATTTCTTTATCCATTCTTTGGTTGAGGGACATCTGGGTTGTTTCCAGTTTCTGGCTCTTACAGCTAAAGCATCTCTGAACATAGCTGAGCATTGCATTTTCCCCCTTCATTAAAAAAGACGCAGAAATTGTGGTACATCTACACAATGGAGTATTACTCTGCAATGAAAAATAAAGAAATCATGAAATTTGCAGGTAAATGGTCGGACCTGGAAAGGATCATCCTGAGTGAGTTGTACCAGAAGCAGAAAGACACACACGGTATATACTCACTCATATAGACATATAACAAAAGATAAACCTACTAAAATCTGTACATCTAAAGAAACTAATCAAAAGAGAGGACCCTGACTAAAACACTCAGTTCCCATCCCAAAAGGCAAAGAGGATGGACATTAGAAGAAGAAAACAGGAAATAACCTATGAACCTGCAACAGAGGGCCTCTGAAAGGCTCTGCCCTGCAGACTATCAAAGCAGATGCTGAGACTTATGGCCAACCTTCGGGCAGTGTACATGGAATCTTATGAAAGAAGTGGGAAATAGTAAGATGTGGAGAGGGCAGGAACCCCACAAGGAGAGCAACAGAACCAGAAAATTTGAACACAGGTATCTTTTCAGAGACTCATACTCCAACCAAGTACCAGGCATGGAGATAACCTAGAACCCCTACACAGATGTAGTCCATGGCACTTTAGTGTCCAAGTGGGTTCCATAGTAATGGGAAGAGGGACTGCCTCTTATATAAACTGATTGGCTTGCTCTTTTACCACCTCCCCCTGAGGTGCTAACAGCCTTGCCAGGCCACAGAAGATGACAATGCAGCCACTCCTGATGTGATCTGATAGACTAAGATCAGAAGGAAGGAGAGGAGGACCTCCCCTATTAGTGGACTTGGGGAGGGGCATATGTGAAGAAAGGGGAGGGAGGGTGGGATCAGGAGGGGAGGAGGGAGGGGCTTATGAGGGGATACAAAGTGAATAAACTGTAATTAATAAAATAAAATAAAATTTAAAAAAAGAAAATAATCATGTTATTTGCAGCCTCGAAGACCAAGTCAAACACCATCTGTTTGTTAACGAAGGTACACTAGATAATTTTATATCAACTTGACAGAAGGTAGAGTTGTCAAAGATGAGGGAGCTTTCATTGTGAAAATGCCTCCTTAAGATTTGGTTGTAGGCAATTCTTTAGGGCTTAATGTCTTAATTAGTGATTGATGGGGGAGGGAAAAAAGGGAAAAAAACAATAACACTTTAACATCATTTTTTATTTAACATTTGTATTGATTGATTGATTTTGTGTGTGAAGACCCATGTGCTCCACAGCCCAAATGTGGAGGTCAGAGAAAAACTTGTGAGGGTCAGTTCTCTCTTTCTATCATATGGGTCCCAGTGGTCGAACTTTGGTTGTCAAACTTAGGCATCAGGCATCTTTATCTGTTGAGCCATCTCTCCAGGTCCTTCTCCACCTTTTTTTTTTTTTAATTTATTTTTTGTTTTTGTTTTTCAAGACAAGGTTTCTCTGTGTAGCCTTGGCTGTCCTGAAACTCACTTTGTAGACCAGGATGGCCTCTAACTCATAGAGCTCAGCTGCTTCTTCTGCCTTCCAAGTGCTGGGCTTAAAGGGGTGTGTGCCGCCACTGCAAGAATGGCCTTCTTCTTCTTGCTGGGTACTTTTATCCCACTAATAACATCACCTTCTCCTTTGACGACACATGCGATCCATTATGCTCTCCCTTTCTTCCTCCCCACTCCTTAAGGTCTCTTCCTACTCTATCAAGGTCCTTTTCAATTTTCATATCCTATACATGTATATGAATACACGCATGTGCAAGCACACACACACACACACACATGTACACACACACTTAAATCTAATGTATACATGAGAAAAACATGAGGTGTTTTTTTTGTTCATTTAAAAAATTTATTTTTAAAGACCAGTGGATCTCTGTGAGTTCGAGGCCAGCCTGGCCTACAAAGCAATTCTAGTACAGACAAGTTTACACAGAGAAATCTTGTCTCAAAAAAAAAGTTTATTTTTTATTCATATGTCTTTAGCTATGTCGGTGCACACATCACATGTGTACAGGTGTCTAGGAATCCAGAAAAATATTTTGGACTCACTGGAGCTGAAGTGACAGACACTTGTGAGCTACCTAATGCACGTGCCAGAAACCGAAGTCCAGTCTTCTGAACGAACAGCAAAGTGTTCTCAACTGCTGAGCCATAACTCCAGCCCTTTCTGCTCATTAAGAACATTCGTCATCATCATCACCATCATCCGAATTAGTAGTAGTAGTAGGATGTGTGTGTGTATTGGGGGGGGGCGGTGTATGGTATGCCATAGCACATGTGTAGAAGTCAGAGAACAGCTTCTTTCCTTCTACCTTATTTGGAAGCAAGCTCTCTCTTGTAGTTTCTGTCATACTGAGTTTTCCAAACTAGTTGAGCCACTGCATTGAGCCCTTTATAAATAACTCAGAAAGACAAACATTGCATGTTCTTCTCTCTCATGTGCAGTTCCTAGCTTGAAAATTTCAGATGTGAGTGTATAATCTAATGTAACTGCAGAAACCAAAAAAGGTGAAAAAGGGACCACAATGGAGGGAATAAATAGAGAGGTGAATAGCAGGGTATAAATGATTTTAAGGAGAAAAATAGGGAAATAGGGAATTTTAAATAAGGAACAGGGAAGGAGATAAATATAAAAGGACAGAGGAAAGTAAATTAAAAATTGTTATGTCTGAAGGCATAAGGATGATACTCCAGCAAAGGACCATTCATGGAGATAACCTAGAACCCCTACACAGATGTAACCCATGGCAGCTCAGTCTCCAAGTGGGTTCCCTGGTAAGGGGAGCAGGAGCTGTCTCTGACATAAACTCAGTGGCTGGTATGTTGATCACCTCCCCGTGAGGGGAGGCAGCCTTATGAGGCCACAGAGGAAGACAATGCAGAGTCCTGATAAGACCTGATAGGCTAGGGTCAGATGGAAAGGGAAGAGGACCTCCCGTATCAGTGGACTAGGGGAGGGGCATGGGAAGAGAAAAGGGAGGTAGGGCAGGGTTGGGAAGAGATGAGGGAGGGGGCTACAGCTGGGATACAAAGTGAATAAATTGTAGTAAATAAAATTTTTAAAAATTTTTAAAAGGCAGAAGGAGTCATACTATTAACTATCTACTTAAATTATATCTAATACACATAAGCATGTATATGGTACATACATATGTATAGTTTAAATGAAAAAATTCATCTGGACTGACAAGGTTATGCAAAAGAATCATAAATTATCTAACAAAATCACAACACCACACACGAGAAGACCCCTTTCATGTTGTACATCATGGTTGTACAAGAGACTCCCAAAATGTTACATCCTGTTGCTGTTGCTTCTAGTTAACTTATAGGGGTTGAAGCTAAGTCCCTACTGCTGAAGACACCATGCACTTCAGACACAGGGCCCAGAAGCCTCTGAGTTGGTTCCAACCTGAAAGTTTCCTTCATGAGGACTAGCTCTCATGGTTACCTGAAGGCACCATGCAAGTATCTAAAGGAGGGAAGCAACCAGTAGTCCTACCTTGCTATGAAGCCTATGAACACATCAATGACCAGAATGGCACAATAACCCTAAGAGTGCTGTAGTGACATACATACCACAGCATGTATGTCTAGTTAGACTTATGAATTGCTCAACAAGAGGGAAATCATGCCTGATACTGAAAACCCAGCCAACAACCCAGGGCTAGTGAAGTCATGGATCTTGTAGGAGAACCTACAACTGTGACTTTACTAAACCATGTATCACTTCATATAAATGCTGACATTATTGTCTTACTTTTAATGGCTACAGGGGAAAAAAAAAGCTTTTGGCAAATAATTACATAATATAAAGTCCAGTCTTCTTAGGCCCATTTAATGACATTTGAAGTGGCTTTTAAATATAAAAGATCACCTCCCCCTCAGGGGGGAGCTGCCTTACCAGGCCACAGAAGATGACAATGCAGCCACTCCTGATGTGATCTGATAGACTCAGATCAGAAGGAAGGAGAAGAGGACCTCCCCTATCAGTGGACTTGGGGAGGGGCATGCCTGAAGAAGGGGGAGGGAGGGTGGAATCAGGAGGGGAGGAGGAAGGGGCTTATGGGGGGATACAAAGTGAATAAAGTGTAATTAATAAAAATAAAAAAATAAAAGATCAAAGAAAATGAAATTTTTTTGTTTTTTAATTTTTTTATTAATTACACTTTATTCACTTTGTATCCCCCCTGTAGCTCCCTCCCTCCTCCCCTCCCAACCTTTCCCTTCCTTCCTCCTCTGCACAAATGCCCCTCCCCAAGTCCACTGATAGGGGAGGTCTTCCTCTCCTTCTTTCTGATCCTAGTCTATCAGGTCTCATCAGGAGTGGCTGCATTGTCTTCCTCTGTGGCCTGGTAAGGCTGCTCCCCCTCAGGGGAGGGTTATCAAAGAGCAGGCCAATCAGTTCATGTCAGAGACAGTCCCTGTTCCCATTACTATGGAACCCACTAGGAGACTGAACTGTCATGGGCTACATCTGTGCAGGGGTTCTAGGTTCTCTCCATGCATGGTACTTGGTCGGAGTATGAGTCTCAGGAGAGACCCCTGGGCTCAGATTTTTTGGTTATGTTACTCTCCTTGTGTAGCTTCTGTCCTCTCCAGATCTTACTATTTCCCACGTCTTTCATAAGATTGCATGCACTCTGCCCGAAGGTTGGCCATAAGTCTCTGCATCTGCTTTGATAGTCTGCAGGGCAGAGCCTTTCAGAGGCCCTTTGTAGTAGGCTCCTGACCTGTTTCCTGTTTTCTCCTTCTTCTGATGTCCATCCTTTTTGCCTTTCTGGATGGGGATTGAGCAGAAAATGAAAATTTTAAATGACAAGAAATCCCCAAATTCAAACATGGTATTTGAAATTCATACCCATAAATTTTCTTCACACAAGCAACACGCTCGTGCGTGCGCCAAAACACACACACACACACACACACACACACACATACACACACACGGTAGTCTACCATAGACTGCAATATTGTTTGACGTACTATGGTAAATAACATCTTCTATCTTATAGTTACTCAGTTTATCATTTGATTTCTATGTGTGGATATTTTTCTTAGAAATTGGTCAACTAGTGAATTTTAGAAGGTGTAAAATAAGCCACAAGCTGGTCATGGTGGTGCGTATACAATCTTGGGACTATGGAGCCTGACCAACAGGATCTTGATTTGAAGGACAGCCTGGCTACAAAGAGAGAGCCTGAATATTTTTTAAAGCTGCTGTTAGACTTCTCATGTGTGGTGTTGTGATTTTGTTAGATAATCTATGATTCTTATGCAAAACTTGTCAGCTCAGATGAATTTTTTCATTTAAACTATACATATGTATGTACCATATACATACTTATGTGTATTAGAATTTAAGTAGTTAATAGTATGACTCCTTATACCTTTAAAATTTTTTATTTATTTATTACAATTTATTCACTTTGTAGCCCAGCTGTAGCCCCCTCCTTCATCCCCTCCCAATCCTGCCCTCCCTCCCTTTTCTCCTCCCATGCCCCTCCCCTAGTCCATTTATGCTGTTAGAGAGAATCCATTTTCCAGTGTTAGATAAATAAACAATTGCAGAAAACATTAACATTTGAACTGGGCCGTAACTGAAGAAAATAAATAACAATGTTGAAGGAGCTTCGGGCATCCTGTGAGCAGAGTTTATTGACTTGCAGGTGGTGATAGTCATTTAGTTAAACAATGTCAGTTCTCATGCATAGCTGTACATCTTGTTTACAACATTTGAACACATGTACCCATTAAGCTGCCAATAGTAGTTCCCCTGGGATAGGCTGATTTTAGATAAAGTGCTTCCATATGGCTTTTATAGACTTGTGTGTTCTACAAGAATTTTCATAATGGTTTTATGCACGCTTCAACAACAAATCCAGAACAAATATGTGCAGAGGTAATTACTGTGCTCCCTGCATGCTAGGGGCCTAAGTATCTACATTTTTGATTATACAAAATAGGAGGCAGAAGATGCAAGCGTATCTTACAATCTGCAAATTTCTGATAGCATTCCCATTATTTCATTCATGGTCCTTCTTTAATAAATGGATGTTGTAAAAGCTCAAGAGGATGTGTGTGGAGCAACAATCCTTATTCACTGTTGGTAGTTTTGGAAACTGGGGGGGGGTCACTATGGAAATCAGAGAAGAATTTTCATCAGAAACTAAAGATAATATTGTATGAACCAGCTATCTATACCATTCCTGGACATACACCCACGGCAGTAAATCCTACCACAGAGATATTCTACCGAATTCATGTTTACTGCTTCCGTATTTAAAATAGCAAGGAAATGAAATCACTCTATATAATGTTCAACAAATGACTGGATAAGAGAATTATTTTTAAAATAATTACATACGTATAAATAAGGAATGAGAATGACACTTTTTAAAAAAAAATCTTTATTTTTCATATGACTGAGACATCAATAAGTTTTGGCTTTAGTCTTTCCCCAAATTTGAAGTTTACAGTTGGTATTGTTTTAAATTTCTTAGATTAATGAAAGTCTTTCTGGTTAGAATTAAAGAGATGTCAGATAGTGGTATAGATATATCATTTTCACCCCCCTCCCTAAAGCTTAGGGATCATCACCGAAGGACCAGCAGAAAGACCGTAAGATTCAGAAGTTTAGGAGGACTGCAGTAAAACACTCTTCCAGACATGACAGGACCACTGTACTCTTGAGCTCACAGATCAGGCAAGTCAACCTTCTAGCATGGACTCTATAAGGGTTCATGAGTCCTCCCCCTTAGCTAAATAGCTGTTGGAAGTTGATGGCTTCTGGAAGAGGAAGGGTAAATTTCTTTACTGGTGTGGCTCTTGTTAGGTCAATGAGGCTCCACTGGATGGCCCCATACCCAAGAGTACATGGATAGCAAAAATTAGAATCAATTGATTGGGTGTCAGGTGGATCTGGGACTAATTAGGGGGTGAAGTAGGAAATGAATATGATAAAAACACAATGTATTAACTTCTCAAAGAACTAAGCAGGGCATGGTGGTGCAGGCCTTTAATCCCAGAACTTGGGAGTCTCCAAAGCAAGTTCCAGGAGAGCCAAGGCTGCTACACAGAGAAGCCTTGTCTCTAAAAACAAAACTAACAAAACTAAAAAAAGTAAATTCTGAAAGAATTAATAAAGCCTCCCGAGTGCTGGGATTAAAGGAGTGCATCATCAGGTCCAGTTCAAAATTATCTTGAACATTAATTCAATTATATTTTAAGAGAAACAAACTTTTCATTAATATATCTATAGATAAGCAAATACGTTCAAAACTGCATATAGTTTTTCAGTACTGAAAGTTGAATCCAGGGAGTCTCACATGCTAGGCAAAGACTTTAGCCTAAAATTGTTTAATATTATAAGAAAATATTTTAATAATGAAATAGTTAAATCTTAACCTCTGTTCTTGTATATATATGTATGTTAGTTTGTGTGTACATATACATGTGTATACATGTATAGATGCATAAATGTGCAAACCTTGATATTTAGCTTTGTATACAACAGATTAAAATCAGATTAATTCATATGTGAGAGTATGGGTGCTATTTTCAATTCTACTTCTGGGTAGTTTGTCATCATCATGAAAAATGTGCAAGACTTGATTCTTTGGAAGTAAACTATATAAAGAAAAACCCCGATGAAGGATTATAGGTGATGCTGTACTGTGATGCATGGCACACACAAGAAATGAGCTTCACTTAATACAGGAATGCTGTCTGTTGTTATATTCCAAATAATGAAATGACAAGATTAATTTATAGTCTAAAATGTCATCTAAAACCTTCTTGTTACCAGTATTGGTGGCATAAGCCTAAAATCCCAACATTCAAGGGTTGAGGCAGTCTGGATTAAGTAGTGAGGCCCTGTCTCAAAAACAGTTTTTGAGCTTGCAACATTTTAGTCTTTAATTTCTTCAGCACAATTAAGAGTATAAAATAATAGATCTCATTGTGATATTTTTATACATGAATACAATATACTTTGATCATTTACATACTTCCTATTTAAAACATAGGTTAGATGTAGGCTGTTTGATTTCTCTCATGAGTTGATCCTGGATCTTAATTCTTATATGTGTGTGTTCACAAAACCATATATGGGATAATGAGAAGTACAAAAGAGGTCTTAACGTGGGGGAGCACTAGAGAGGGGAAATATAGGGAGGAAAGTAGAGTAACAGAGTACGTGTGACTGGAATGAAGAAGAGGTTTTTATTTATTTATTTATTTTTTTAGTGGAGGGAAATGGGGCCCAGAAGAAAGAACAACAGGGCTTTGGGGAAGGCAGTGGAGGAAAAGGACCAACAAAAACAAAGTGTGCTTGAAGTCATTTTTATATTAGAAAAATAATATATGGAAAGCACAGAATAAAAATTTGAAGTTCAGGCATGGTTGCATATATGTGCAAGAGAATCTCAAGCTTGGGGCATATATGTATAGTCATAATTTGTTATTTGTTTTAGAGCAATACATACTATACATGTTAGCATGATAAAGATTAGAGTCTTTAAATCATATTTGTGAGTGGCATCTAACGAATCACACCTCTAGATGCTATTTGAGGTTTTCTTTTATTGAGACAGGGCACCTCCTTGTTTTAGTTAGGGTTTTATTGCTGTGAAGGGTCATGATGAATGTGGAAACTCTTAAAAAGGACATTTAGTTGGGGGATGGCTTACAGTTTCAGAGGTTTAGACCATTATTGTCATGGTGGGTGCAGGCATGGCAGCGTGCAGGCAGAGGTGCTAGAGAAGGAGCTGAGAGTTCTAAGTCTTGATCTGTAGGCAGCAGGAGACTGTGTCCACACTGAGTGTAGCTTGAGACCTCAAAGCAGCCCCCACAATGACACACTTCCTCCAAGGCCACACCCACTTCAGTAAGGCCACACCTCCTAATAGTGTCACTCCTTATGGGCCAAGCGTTCAAACACATGAACCTATGGGTGGGGTCATTCGTATTCAAACAACCACATTTCTGCTGGCCTCAGAGTTACCACTTGCCTCTCCCTCCCCAGTGCTGAGAGTGAAAGTCTGTGCCACCATTCCCAACTTAAATAAGTTACATTTTTATACACATATATTTTATATATTATGTACATGAGTGTTTTGCTTGCATATATGTGTACCATTTGTATTTCTGGTCGGAAGATGGTGTCTGATTCTCTGGAACTGGAGTTAGACATGTCTGTGAGCCACCATGTGGATGCTGGGAATTGAACCTGGGTCCTCTGTAAAAGCAATAGGTGCTCTTAACTGCTCAGACATCTTTCTGGCCTCAGTTTAAATGAGTTTTTTTTTTTTTAAATAAACTAAACATTTGTTCCCAGAGACCCCAATCCTTTCAGTCACTATGCCAGTCAAGAAGTTGTTTGGGGAGAGAGGAAGGTTGGGGAGATGGTTCAGTAATTAATAGTGCAAACTGCTTTTGCAAAGGCTTTAAGATAGGTTCCCAGCACCTCCCTATTACACCTAACAACTGCCTATAACTCCAGCTGCAAAAGATCCAATGCCTCTGGCCTCATCCCATACTCATGCTCATGTGCCCAGATATAGATATACACTTAGATGCATATGTAAGTAAAAACAAGATAAATATTTTCACAAAAATGGAAGCTGTGTATTTCACCCATGTATAATTACTCCAGCATTCAGGAAGCTGAGGCAGGTAAGAATGCTGAGTTTGAGGCCAGCCTGAGCTATGTAATGAGTTCCAAGCCACCCTGAGCTGTAGTGTGATGCTTGTTTCAGACAAGAGCAACAGCAACAAAAGAAGCTTTTGCCAGTGTTTGATTTTATTAAAAATACAGCTTACGTAAAATTTTCATAATAATGATCAGCTGTTCTGTAAACACGTAAAAATAGGAAACAAAAAATATAACCCATTTAATCATAAACATGTAGGAAGCTTATTGTAAATGTTTGTGTATTATTGATGAAGTAAATACCCGATACATTGAAACTGAGTTTGTATGTGTATGTTGAAACATCACGTAAATGTTTATCAGTTTTCACCAGGAACTGTGGTTTACACTCCATCAGCAGCACATGGTAATTTTCTGCATTCTTAGCAAATACTATGCCTTATAACTTAAAAGAAAATACTGAAGACTATTTCCTCAGGGATGTATACATACACAGTGAAGTAATTGACAGCCATAATAAAGCCACAAGAAAGAAATGCCTCTGGTAATGAAACCACAAGGCTTCATCTGGAATCTGTCTATATTTGAGTATGTATGTTCTAAATGGGACTGTGCAAGAGGACTTTGTCTTCTAATTTTAATGAATAAAATAATTATTGAAAATCCTTTCTCTTTAATATAGAGCATACTTGTATTATACGTGCTCGTAGTGTAATAGACACATAGCTTGGAGTTGTGGATAAATAGAAATTTCTTCCCCAACATACAGGTTTGATACTCTGGCCAGAATATGTGCAGAAACCCTAACGGAATATGGGAAGATAGCCAGAGAAAAGGTACCGGTAGCGATGCCCAGAGTGGCTGTTCAGCATCCCTTAGCTGGAAACATTTTCTTTTCCTACTCGAGTTTATTCTGGATACTCCAAGATAATTTAGTTTCATGAGAAAATGTTACCTGAAGAGAAAAAACAAACAAACAAACAAACAAACAAACAAACAAGAATTGTGAAGACAGGCCAGGTAGAAACTGAATTTTTGAATTACGGAGGCCCCTCTTTGGTTTTAGGTGAAAACAAAGACAGAAATCAGGATGCTAGCAAGTCTTTTCAAACTGGGCCATGACAAGGCAGTCATCCTTTCAGATGTCTTTGTCTCTTGGTCACATCTGTGTTCGCCCAGTGTCCCTATGCGATAAAGTTCTAGGCGCGACACCGCCACGGTAAGGGTGTTCCTGGGAAATGCCCCGTAGCTTTCCTTACAGACTTTGACCCCCACTGTAGCAGTGGCACGGTCTAGGCTGGCTTCCGTTCCCATGGCTTCCCTTCGGGGGTCCACGTGGAGGAAGCTGGCCTATGGGAGAAGTCCAGGCAGGGGCGGTCTGGGAAACCGCATAAGGCTCTCCCGAGAGTGGGAGGGACTAGAGAGGTCAACTGCAGACCGGCCTGGGCTTCTAAGCTGTAGGTCTTTCCTCCCTCTCCCCCCCTCCCCCACCGCAGGATACAGAGAAGACCAGCACGTGCTCTCTCCGAGCTGTAGGGACCATTTCGGCAGCAGAGTGAGACCGCAGAGAACAGGTGTCTAGGAAGAGACCTTCACGTGCCTGCCGGAAGTCTCAGGTGCATCCTTCCTCCTTGTTTTTAGAGACTTAGAGAGGAGTGAAAAAAAAAAAAAAAATCCCGGCCACGCCCAGAGGAGTCAGGACTTCTACTAGGAAGCCGACCACATCGGACTGATGGAGACCAAAAACACGCCCCAAAAACACGCCCGGAGGACTGAAGATGAAGCAGGCGAAAAGTCATCTGCTAGAGAAGGTGTGACTTTGCTTCGCTCTTGGAGGGTATGTTTGTAAGCTGGGAGACGTGGCTGTTTCTAGAAAATAGAAAAAACGGGGAGAATTTTTAAAGCAGCGCTATTTTAAAGAGTTACTGGTATGTTTAAAGCTTTAAAGCTACCAATGAGGAATTAATGCCCAAAGTACATGAGAATTTTCCAATTAAAAAAAAAGTACATGTTACACGTGCGAAGTGAGGTTATGAGAACATGTAGCAAGGCCGTTTTTTTTTTTTTTTTTTTTTTTTTTTCTACCAGAAAGGTACCATTTGTTTTTACTTTTGTAATTTCTCAAAATTGAAATACTTTGCCAGCAGCGGGTAAACTTTTACAATTTCTTGGGCTAGAAAGGGCTTATGGGGTAAAATTACAAATAGTAATGATACTTCAAAGCACTTAGAACTTTACAGTGATTTGCAGGGGAGCAAATGGTATGTGTTAGCACTGAGCACTTTCAAAGCCATATCCAGCGTGTTTAAGGAGATGAGCATGAAGTTGTATACAACTATTTCCTTGTTTAAAAGTTTATACTTTCAATCCTGGCCACTATTAAAGAGGACATGACTGTGGTATTCATTTTGAATGTCTCAGCCAGTGTTGTGTAGTCATATCTATATTGTATTTATATTTTTATCAGAGACATAATTGAAGTCCAAAGGGTTTGGATGCACCTGCTGGCCAGTTTTTATAGATTATACATCGGTGTGACTGAATTTTGGAACTATCATTTCCTTTTTTTTTTTTTTTTTTTTTTTTTAAGGAAACTGCCATTAAGATGAAAACAGCTACTGAAAATTCTGTACCTCAGCCATCCAGAACAAGTATGGTGACTACTTAGTTTGTAAGCTAATAGCTTTTTTCTGCCTTTATTAAAATATGATTAACACATGAAAATTGGGTTCACTCAGGGTATACAACACGCTTATTTTTTTTTCTGAAACTGTAAGCACAATCAAGCTAAACACCATAAGCTACCTGTGAGAATGCTTGCAATTTATTGTTGACAATATTCAAGAGAAACACCAATGGCGAACTTTGCTTGTTAAATTCTGTATGCCCTACACCTTTTAAAGACATTTCTTGAGATGAAAATTTGTAGTCAATTCTGAAAAGTGTAGCGCTAGAGTTCTTAACTAACTTTCCTTCCTTCTTTATTTTTATTTTTATTTTCTTGAGAAAAGGTTTCTCTATGTATCCCCGGCTGTCTTGGACTCGCTTTGTACACCAGGCTGGCATCAAACTCAGAAATTCATCTGCTTCTGGAGTGCAGCGATTAAAGGACACGTGCCTTCACCGACTAGCTGAGTTCATAAATTTCTTAAACTTTTTAATGTGTAATTCCTGTTTCATTATCACACGGCAGGTTAGGTAAGGAAGGCCTTGATGACGAATTCCTTGAATGGTAATATTGTAGCTATTTTATGTGATATATAGATTTTTTTTAATATTAAGGGAGAAACTATTATCCTTTAATGAATAAAGCCAATGAGGAACGTCTTTGGAAATCTCTTATTTATGCAAAATACAGGCCTTTGAAATATTTCAGGATAATTTCATCTACTCAGAATCAGAAATAACAGGGTTGGAATTTAAAATGGGATGTGTGTGTGTGTGTGTGTGTAAATCCAATTTTATTATAAATTTGTTGCAGTTTATCGCCCATAAATGCACAACTATATGTGTGTACAAAAAAGAAAATAGGAGTAGATTTGCAAAGATTATCAATGTTTAATCGAAGAGCTTATTCCATTGCTTTTATTCCTCAGCAAGATAGGACGACTTTCTAAAATCTTTGCAAGCACTGTATCTTAGGAGAAAACACCGTAAGCCTAAATGAATACAAAACAAACAAACAAAAAAAAAAAAAAAAAGAAAAACATAGGAAGCATTAATGGTTAATGTGTGAAGGGAATGTGATTGTCTTCCAATGTCAAATGAACCTATGAGAAAAATCACATCTGTTTTGACTGGGATTTATAAAGTCACTCCGGGAGAGGCATAATAATACGAAGTTGGGATGTGGAGTTCCCTGGACCTTCCATTTAGAATTCTTGCCATGTTGCTTTCTACTGAATATAAAAGTCCATGGTGAGAAAATGGAGGATTCCTTGGGAATCTGATCCTGAAACCAAAGTCACCTGACCTGGTGCCTAAATTTGCATTTCTCTGGGAGCTAAATTCCGGAGTTCTCTGTTTTCTTACAATCCCTCACTGAAGCAAAGGACTTGGGTGAGAATACAGTCTTGGCTGAATAAAGGGCAGATTTGTCAAGCCTTTGTAGAGTGTCAATGGAGTACTTAGAAACAAATCATAGCTAACAAAACTAGGTGCTATAGGCTGTCCCCTACCAGAAAAAATGAGGAGGCAGCTTTCTTTCCTGGATCCTTCCTCTCACAACTCCCCACCCCAGCCTGTGAGTGGGAGTAGAAGGGACAGGGCTAATCAGGTTTTTCAGAATAATACTGTCACCCAAAGAAAGTTGTTTTCCAATACCCTGTGGTGTGAGTGTGTCTAGCAGTTAAGAAGGGTTGGCTGTTTGCCCCTGAGCAGACCACCTTTAATTTCAGAGTAGGAGCTTGAGACAAAGATGGGATGCAAGGGAAGATAGTAATGGGGAAGTGAGAGGGTGGTTGCAGGACTGAGGACAGATGCCAGGTAGGTCAATAACTGGAAGTCATGTGGCCCATAACCAGTGAAGTCAGGACAGACATAAAGCACTCTGATGGTTTTGGGGGAGGCTCTGGGTGTTTGTTTTCTGTCTCTGCTACTTGACCCATAAGGTCAAGGTCCCATAAGCTGGGACTTAGATGTAGGAGCTAAGGTTGAAGCTGTGCTGGCGCCTCAACAGATACTCAGAATTTATGCTTCATTAACACGAGTAAGAAGAGCTTACAGATAAGTGTGTGCCATTGTGCCACACCAATGAATTCCATCGGCAGGGATCCAGATTTACACATTCAGAAGGTTCAGGGGCCCAAGAAGTGAACAGATACAGTGGCTATGCAGCTAGTGGAAAGTGTTCTCCAAAGAGGCATACTCTAGGGCACTGCTTCTCAACCTTCCTAATGCTGCGATCCTTTAATACAGTTCCTCATGTTGTGACGCCCAACAAGGACATTATTTTCATTGCTATTTCACAACTAGTTTCACTACTATTATGGATCATAAAGTAGATAGGTGTTTTCTAATGGTCTTAGGTGACCCCTGTGCAAGGGTTGTTTGACTGCCTCCCCCCTACCTCCACCGCCAAGGGGGTTATGATCCACAGGTTGAGAACTCTGGAGGGACACGTTCTCACCTCAGTTTGTTAGGGTTGAGAGTCTGCTCATTTAACCCTATTGTCATTCTAGTAATAAAAATGAAACTCATGATACTCGGGACCTAACTGTTGATTCATGTTAGCAGGTGCTCTCCAACTGCCCGCTTTCTTAGCATTTTCTGTGAAGATTCCCCATAGGTCTACCAAAATATCCTTGAATGGGAATCCCTAGGAGAGTTGGTCACAGCATAGTAAGAAATACGCAGTATTTCGTGGGCTTCACTATACATGAACATTTCCCTCTCTGTGCCAATGATAGTGTTGATAGCTGACCGCGTTCAATAGAGGAAGAAATGTTATTCTGCTATATTGCTCCAATATTTGCTCACCTCTTGAACTCTTGTTTACCCAGCATGTTCCACCTCTGCTACTAAGTCTTCATTCATGTCTACAAGGACAAAGAAGACAAAGAAACTGGTGATGGGCCTGGCTGTCCTTGAGGATGCTCTTGATTAAGGTAAGCCATGGAATGAAGAGATATTGGAAACAGCATGTTTCTATGGTCTTGAGTAATATATGAAAGTAATAAAGTGATCCATGCCTTCCTTTGCTTATGATAGATAAGCAGGTGGTGAGAAATGCTGTGCCCGCTAAGTAAAGCTGTCTGCATTGAAGGAATAGTTTCTCCATTTGCTAGACTAAGGAGGCTGCATGTATGAAGATCGTGCATTGTTTGTGAACATAGACTTGTGTACCACAGATAGGGTAGGCCAAAGCCATAGAAATCTTAAGGTGTGAGAATTTTGTATTCACATACATTTTGGTTTACATTAAGAGACTACATCTAGCCAGAGGTGACTGGAAGCCTAATGTAGTAGTACCTTCCTGGGTGCCAGGAATTCAAACATGGTACTATGACAGGACATTGCAGCTACAGCTGACTGCGATTTCTCTTCAACCATTATATTCATATCAGTTCAAAGGCTATCTTAAAATGAAAAGGTCAAAGGAAAGAAACACTGCAGGAAAGGCATAATGGACCCCTATCTTTTCCTTAGCAGAGTCTTAAATTCATCTGTACTAAAGTAAACTACTCCCATAATGCCCCTCATGCTTTAAGTCAGCAAGAGAATGAGAGCAAAGCCATTGAAACAACTCAGGTTATGTGGAGATTTACAGAAGTGCACAAGCTCTAACCAGAAAAGCAATATTGTTGATTGATTCACCACTTCCAATGTCAATGGTTACATCAGTTAGCTTTTCTCATACACATCCTTTGTCCAAAGACTGCCTCCTGAAAGTGGTCACTCAGTCACGCTCTACAGGAAAATGCAAAGGTGGGCATGAAGAGGATTGGTGAAATGCATTTTTAACAGTAGCAATGGAGCAAGGAAAGGGCCATTTACCAGGTTCTGTGTGCACCTTACTCTCCTTAAACTTTTGGAATGTTGAAAGCCACTCTCCAGATTGTCTTTAGGGGAGAGATATGTGCTTTTGGCTTAGAAATGAACAAAACAAATTGTTGGAACGTTTGGATGCAGCTATTTTGGTTAGGAAATATAAAAATTTCCCTTGTTGTTACATACATATTTAAATAAGTTGATCATAGAAAAGAAACATGGATTTGAAAAAGTGAATAGCTACAAAGAAAATATCTGGAAACCTTCAAACCAAAGAACTGGTTGTGTAAATGCCAATTGTTTATTTGCCTTGAAGTTTTATTATTAGAGGTAGTATTGCCAATATTGCTTATTTATTTTTTGTGGATGGGCATTTTGTCTGCCTGTCTGTGCACTCCATATGAATGGTGCCCATACCGGCCAGAAGAGGGCATCAAATCTTCTGCAAGTGGAGATGAGCCACCTTGTGGGTATTGGTAACAGAACTCAGAGCAGCAAGTATTCTTATCCACTGTGCCATCTATTCAGCCTCAGCCTTGAAGTTTTAACTTATTCTTGTATTTAGAATGAAAATGTTGAAAATAGAAAACACATCTGAAATAATTTTTAAAAAAGAAACCAATACCATTCAAAACATTAATTGGAAAATAATCATGTCTGTTTTTCTAAAAATAGAGCATACTTTATTGGCATGTATTAATTGTACAAAGTAGCGGGTTTCACTTTTGCATTTCTTTTTTGTGGGGAGGGGATCAGGGCTTGAGACTCCCAAATTCAGACTAGTCAGGAATTCATGATGTAGCACAAATTTTCCTCAAATTAGTGGCCATCCTCCTGCCAATCAAGTGCTGGAAGTAAGCATGAGCCATAATTCCTGCTAGTTATGACATTTTCATTTAGATGTTTAATATGCTTTAATAATATACATCCTTCCCATTACTTTGTTCCTTGCCACACACTGTCTTTCCCTCTTTCGTGTCGCTGTATTCCTGGTTTTTTGTTTGTTTGTTTTAGTTTTTTTATTTTTTCATTTTTTGAGACAGGGTTTCTCTGTGTAACAGCCCTGGCTGTCCTGGACTCACTTTATAGAGCACTCTGGCCTTGAACTCATGAAGATCTGCTTGCCTCTACCTCCTGAGTGCTGGGATTAAAGGCATGTGCCACCATGCTTGGCTAAAGGCCTCACTCTTAAAAGACCTCACTCTTAATTTTTATGCACATGTAGTACTATCATTAATTTCTACATCTAATGACATATGACAGGGTTTGTGATATGAGACCTTAGAGCAATATCAACAACTTCTGTCAGCCTGTATACATACATATTGTCTGGTAATATAACAGCAGAATGCAATTGATCAAACAAAGATGAGATACCTATAAAGCACTTAAGAGTATTTGCTCGTTTTGTAGGGATATTTTGTTTGTGTGCTTGTTTGTTTGTTTGTTTGTTTTTGCCAAGATGCATGTTAGTATTAAAATACTATGCATAGTATTGAAATACTGTGAGGGGGCTGGAGAGATGGCTCAGCAGTTAAGATCACTGGCTGCTCTTGCAGAGGACCCTGGTTCAATTCCCAGCACTCACATTGCTGCTTCCAGCCTCCTGTAACTCCAGTTCCAGGGGATCTGATGGCTTCTTCTAACCTTCATGAAGTCAAGGAGCACATGTGGAGAACCTGCAAGCCAAACATTCTCATAATTAAAGTAAATAAAAATGGTTTTTAAAAAGGAAATGCAATGAGATTTACTCCCAACACACACATACCAAAAAGTGTGCTGGTGACCTTTTCACTTTTTATCCATGACTACTTTGTAATTCTAAGGAATGTTTAATTTTAAAAAACACAGAAATTAAGGGGATACATTAAAAATATTATATATCCTGGGCTAGGTGTGGTGACACTGACTTTAATCTCACTGTTCAGGAGTCAGAGGCAGGTGGAGTCAAGGCTAGCCTGGGCTATACACTGAGACCTCTAAAGGAGAAAAAGTACATATTCTAAAGAATAGTTAGCATGATTGTAAGACCTCAAACTGTAATAACTGATGGGGAAAACCTGTCTGAACACTTGATGTACAAAATAACTAGGGTTTTAGATTAAAGTGTGTGTCCTGTGTGTGTGTGCTTGCTCATGATGTGTGTGATATGTGGATAGGGAAAAGAAGAGAATATATAATGAAGTTATTTCTTTTTTTTTGTTTTTTTGTTTTTTTGAGATAAGGTTTCTCTGGGCTGTCTTGGACTCCCTTTGTAGACCAAACTGGTCTTGAACTCACAGAAATATGCCTGCCGCTATCTGCCCAGAGTGCTGGGACTAAAGGCGTGCTTCATCGCACCTGGCTGTTTCTTCTAAATATTGATTATTGTGCCTGCCCTTTTTTTTGGGGGGGGGGTACTTTTCAAAATGAGATCAAATTGCCACCAACAGTGCTATTTTTTGTAGTTTAAAGAGGATCTATTTTTAAAAATAAGTATGAAAAGATTTCCATGTCGGGAAACTATATATGTAGGATGTATAGTTGGTACAGGAGACTTGTAGAGAAAACTACTCAGTGTGTGAGTCAAATTGTCATTAAGGTGGCAGAACTACACATTTATGTACATATGAAAGTAATATATAGTACATATAAATAAATACATGAAATGAAATGAGCATTTCTTACAATAATTTTCACTAAAAATGAGAACTTGAAAATTTTATATGTATATTTGTCAGACTGCTTAGGAATAAGGAGTGAAATCTATTTGTTATCTGGTGTCTCGATTCCCTCCTCCCCCTTTTATTTCTTTCTTTTTATTTTTTAGTTATTTTGTATTATTTTAGGCACAGTCATACATTAGCTTAGCTTTGCCTGTATTCACATGTAGCCTAGGCTGGCCTCAGACTTGTGCTGTTCTTTTTGCCTCAACCTTCAGAGTATTAGGATTACCTAATACTTGGCTCAAGGAGTGGCCCTTTCTGTGCAAACCAGAATGTAAAAGCATGTATTTTTAGTACAAACTTACTCTTATATGTGAAAGTAAATTTTGGACTCTATATTGTAACAGGCCTCAAGGAAATAATCCAAAAGGTTATCAGTGGTCATACCAGGCTTTGTGGGATTTTTTTTTTTTTTTAATGAATGGTTATTTTCTGAATTTTTGGACTTACGCTATGTGGTAGAACCTAATGGGAAAATAGTTTTAATACTTTTCTCAGGAACACAAATAACAACACCCAAACAAATCATAGGAAATCTATTTAATGACATGGCAAAGTGCTGTGTTCAAATGGTAAATAAATGTGTCCATGCAACCAGGCGCTGTGGCACAATCCTGTAATGCCAGCACTCAGAGAGGCAGGGAGATTCTATGAGTTTGAGGCCAGCCTGGTCTACAAAGCAAGTCCAGGACAGCCAAGGCTACACAGAGAAACCCTGACTAAAAAAACTAAACAAAATAAAACAAAAAACAAGTGCCCAGGTAGAAGCACAGGCCTGTCTTCAAAGGAAATAAGAGATGGTAGTTTATTCTGGAGCCAACGTGACCAGGGCCCAGACACATAAATACCATGTTCCATAGCCAGAGTAGTTTGGTTATAAAACAAAGTCATACATCAGAGTATTTGCCAAATGTATTGGTAGGGTTCACAGGTATGTGAATTAAACAGCCAAGGGAAGAGTTCTGACTTAAGATTCAAAATAAATAACTTTCGGGTTGGTGAAAGCTAGTGGTCTACTAAGAATACATTTTAATAGTAACAAGGATGTTAGGTCAGACACCGGTTGGCAGTGGACGGCTTTCAGAGATACTGAAAGTAGTCCAAGATAGTTTGACTCTTGCTTGCGAAACCCGTATAACATTATAAGTTCAGTCTATAGGCCTTGTAGGATCTTTAACACATGGGCAGCTTCTGTTCTTCCTTCTAGGAGCTTTCTTTAATTCATAAATGCCTAAGAAAAGACTTGAGTAACCTCTCACTGGAATACTCTCCACAATCCTTAAGGTCATGGCCAAAAGGCCAACAATTCAACACACAAAGTCTATGGCTTGGTCTTTTTTCAGAAAATGGAGAATTACTTGGGGGATGTGAAGACAAACCAAAAAATGGCATATGATTTGTAACCTGGAGAAGTACTCCTTGTTCCCACATTTTTCTTTCTTCATTTTTTTTTAAAATTTCACTTAATTTTTGTTAGCCTGGGATCCTTTATTTGTCCCCAGAAGCTAATAGCTTGATAACTTGGAAAAACACTAGGGATGTGATGCTAAGTGAGGAGAAGAGCTGTGAGATATTCATTTCATTGTATTTTCTCCCTTGTTCTTTCCATAGAAGGGCCTGGAATTCTTAGGGTAAGGCTGTTGTCCTACATCAGCTGAGATGGCCATTAATGTACCAAACCTGGAGGAAATGAAATTATTAATTTTTGAGACAGAATCTCTAAATGTATCCCTGCCTGGACTGTAATTTACTCTGTAAATCGAGCGGGCTTAAACTTACAGAGACCTGTCTGTCTCTGCCTCCCAACTGCTGAGATTTAAAGGCAAGCACCACCATGCCCAACCTAAAAGTAGTTTTTTCCTTGTTTTTTTTTTTTTTTTTTATTTTTTTATTTAATGCTTAATGAACATAATGATTTTTGGGTTCTGTTTGGATTTACGGTTAGAAAAAACAGACAAGGAAGGTTTTTTTCTTTTTACTTTTATCTTTTATTCTTTTTTAATGACCCTACTGGCTTTGCTTCCCAGAACATTCATTCATGAATTTTTTTTTTTTTTCCGTTTCTGTTGCCGTGGGCTGGAGGAGGAAAGTTTACAGCGAGAATAGTTAGCATATACAGAGTATTTTCCATTTCCTTTGTTTTCTCTTTATCCAAGTGCCGAGTTTTATTTAAAAATTTGGTGTTTATTTTCTTGTTTGTTTGGTTGTGTGGTTGTTGGTTTTTTTTTTTTTTTTTCAAGACAGGAATTGGTATTCTCTATGCAGCCTTGGCTCTCTTAGACTCACACTGTAGACCTGGCTGGCCTCGAATTGGCAGATATGCCCCTGCCTGTACCTCCCCAAGGGCTGGGATTACAGAGACCAACCCCAGGCCTGGCCTCTTCTTTAAAGTGTATACAGTAAAAATGTGCTTCGAGATTTAGAAGCCAAGTAACAGGAAGTAAACACTCAAGCTCATTGTAACTGAGGAACACAACACTTGGGTTACATGCCCTGGGCCCTCGTTTTGATTTTCAATCCAGGAAGTGGAAACTAATTCATGTCTAATTTTGTGCCTGGGAATCTCCCAGTTCTTAATATTGTGATGGGTATCAGTGGCAGTATATCTTTTTTACTTGTTTTTTTTTTTTTTTACTTGCGAGTTGTGGTTTCTCTGTGCAGCTGTGCCTGTCTTTGAACTCAGCTCTGTAGACCTGGTTCCCCTCTAAACTCTGTAAGTCTAACAAAAGATCTTTCTGCATCTGCCTCCCTAGTGCTTCCACCACCACCGCCCATGGTAAATACTATTATAATATGAGAGGATGGAATTTAAGGAAACAATTCATGGGGGGAAAAATGATATATATAGCCAGATAATCTACTGAGATTTTATATTTCTTTGTCATCAAGGAGATACCCTATTCACATCTCTCCCCTCATGGCCCATGGAGCCATGCAAAGGAGGAACAAATAGGAGGGTAAGAGATAGAGGGTAGACCTTTCTGTAGGGAATTATTTTTTTCTTTATGATATTCTTGGCCTTTTGTATGTTGTAGTTTCTGATTTTCTCTTTTAGTTTTTATGTATCTGGGTTTTCTGCTTGTGTTTACTTTAATTCTGTTTTTTAATTAATTTTCTTTCTTTCTTCTTTCCTTTCATTCATTCTTTCTTTCTTTCTTTCTTTCTTTCTTTCTTTCTTTCTTTCTTTCTTTCTTTCTCTCTGTCTCTATCTCTCTCTCTCCCCTCCCTCCCTCCCTCCCTCCCTCCCTCCCTCCCTTCCTCCCTCCTTTCTTTATTTCTTTCTTTCCTCTCTCTCTTTCTGTGTGTGTGTCTTGTCTTTGTCGCTCTTTCTTTTTCATGGTAGGATCTCTGTAGCCCAGGCTGTCCTGGAACTAACAAAGATGTGACTGTTTTGTCCCCTGAATCCTGGGATCAAAGGAGTGAGTCACCCTAAGGTCTCTTGTTTGTTTTGTAAAGAGAGAGAGAAAGGAGGCCTGGAGTGGGGTGGCTAGGTTGATGGGATCTGGGATGAGGTGGGCAAGGGGGAAACCGTGATGAGATTGTATTCTCTGTAAGATGATTTGTCCATTAGCAAAGAAAAAAAATTTTTTTGATAAGGAAGGAATGTGTTTTCCCTCCGTTTCTCAGTAGAGAACTGAAGAAGAGAACAAGGTGTCTGTGTCTTAGTGGAAATGCAGGGACCCACTTGCAGGGACCACAGGTCACAAGAGCAGTGTGTGAGGGGTGACCTGTCTCTGCCTCTTGTCAGGTCTTCAGACAGAGTCGCCAAGAGTTGTACATGGAGCAGGAAAACAGGAGGCGAACTCCAGGTTAGCATGTGAGGAAGGACAGTAGCCAGGTAAGTGGTGAGTTGGTAGCTCTGCATTTCACACAGGCTCTGCCTAGGCAGGTGGAGGAGAGAAACACCACGTGATCTGAGATGCTGGGTGATAGATAGGAAACACATTCCCTCTGTCCATGGGGGCTGCGACTTAACTCAGGAGCAAATGCCACGGAGGAGGTGGTAGGTGGAGGCCCCAGTTTGATTTTAAGGAGAACACCAGAGCCAGGGCACAGCATTTGGTCTCCACCCTGGCAAGCTGATAAAACCCCAGCAGCCATGTTTCTGGCGGAAATTTCATCTTTATTTTTTTCTAGACGAGGAGGGCGGGAGAAGAGCTCTCAAAATGGCGCTTTGCTAGATACCTAGGACAATACTGCCACCGTGAGGAATCAGTTTCAGCAAGGCAGCGCCATGCCCGCTCCCTGCCCGCTCCCTGCCCGCTCCCTGCCCTCAGTCTCATTACAGGGGCAGTGGTCGACCTGTTCCTCGATCCCAGTAGAAATGTACTGGCTGGTGTCCTGGGTCTGGAGCCACCTGAGGGTTGTGATGAGAGAGCAGTACAGCCTGCACTTTGGATCGGGCCTGAACACGAGTCAGGGAAGCCCAGCCAGGCCCCAGCAGTCACTCATGTTTCCTGTAAAGGCCATCTTGGGAGGGTGCTGGAATCATGGGAGGACCAGGCACAAATGGCCCAGTCAGTTTAGAAACTCCATCCTGAGGAGGGCAGCAGAGGATAGGCCAGGAGCTTGTGGGTGCTAGTCTCCAGCCCCTCCTGGGAGGCTAAAGCAGACCTAACCAAACCAAACCAAGCAAAAAATCCACCACCCAAAAGTAGAGGCACCAAGAGGGGGCTGCCCTGGCTTTTGCCCTTCTTGGAATCGTTTTAATGGCATTTTAACTATCTGTCTTATTTATCAGATGAAGCCAATCTGAGGCCTAAATTGAGTAGAGGCCATAGGACCCCTTTCCTTCCATCACACAGGGTATTTCCCAATTCCTTGGTTTTCGCCTTGTCCAAGTGCCTAGTTTTACTCAAAGATTTGGTGCCTAATTTCTTGTTCCTTTG
>NW_026594184.1:2401762-2457763 GCF_907164565.1 Psammomys obesus | reverse complement strand
GGGTAGACCTTTCTGTAGGGATTTTTTTTTTTTTAATCATCTTCTTGACATTTTGTATGTTGTAGTTTCTGATTTTCTCTTTTAGTTTTTGTGTATCTGTGTCTTATGCTTGTGTTTATTTTAATGATGTTTAATGAATGTATTTGCCGTCTTTTTTGCTTACTTTCTTTCTTTCGTCTTTCTTCTCTCTCTTTGTCTCTCTGTCTCTCTTTCTCTCTCTCCCTTTCTCTCTGTGTGTGTGTCTCTGTCTTTGTCGCTCTTTCTTTTTCATGGTTGGCTCTCTGTAGCCCAGGCTGTCGTGGAACTAACAAAGATCTGCCTGTTTTGTGAAACTATGACTAATACTTGTGTTATTTATTTTTCTTCCCTTTTATTTTTATTTTTTACCTTTCTTTCCTTCTTAATTTCATTTTTTTTTCTCTGTCTCACTGTGTCTCTCTCTGTCTTTTTCTGTTTTTTCATGGTAGGATCCTTTTAGTCCACCCTGGTCTCGAACTAATAAATATCTGCCTGTTTTGTCTCCTGAATGCTGGCATTAATGGAGTGAGTCACCATACAGGCTCCTGTTTTTTTTCTAATGAGAAAGAGAAAGAAGGCCTGGAAGTGGGTGACTGGTCCATGGAGAGCATGCAGGTACCCGTGGCCAGTGGTAGTTCTGGGGCCAGTGCTGTCAGTCCCTGGTTGGAAGAGGAGGCCTCTAAGCTGGGAGAGGAAAAATTCCATCCTCTCTTGTGCTATCCTGTAAGATAGGGTAGAGGGGGCCAGAATGCTTAGGGAGAGTCTTATTCAGAACCAAGACCATTTTGGTGCGGAAACAGCATCTCCATCTGTAGTCGAAGGAGTGTCTGTAAAAGGAAGATTGTTAGCAGGGAGAAGAAAAGCTTTATCCAGGGTAGGGGGAGGTTCATCACCCAATCCTTCCAGACCACTGTACAAGAAACCTGGTCAGGGTGTCCCTGTGACTTTAGAAATACTTTATTCTCTATGGCCAGAATGGTGGGAAGATGGAAAGTCCCCTCTGGTGGCCATTTGACATTAAAGGTCAGCCATTCAGAGCTGCAGTAAGTATTCATTTTCCCCTCTTTTAAATATACAAAGAGAATGCGAACTCTTGATTTAACCTCTTTGAAGTGGTTGAGAACCCAGTCAAGGGGGACAGAAGTCGTCTGTCCCATAATGTCCATCACTATCCTGTCCAGTAAACACAAAGACTCACAAATACAAGAAACACAGTAATAAATAAATAAATAAATAAATAAATAAATAAATAAATAAATAAATAAATAGATAGATAGATAGATAGATAGATAGATAGATAGATAAATAAAAACAGATAAAATATCTTCTCCGAGTCTGAAAACAGATGTAACCAGGCACTCAGCACCCGCTTATGATGGGAAATGTGAAAACAGCAGGGGGAGTAAAAAATTCCTCCAGAACGGTCCTGGTGTCCCTTCCTGGGGGAGGTGCTGTATACACCCTGAAAAGATTTCTCATAGAACAGACCTTCAGATTCCCTAGCTGTAGGTGGCTCAGGAACACTTCCAGAAATTTAGGAAATTGGGAGATTCCTCTCCCACTTCAGCGACTGTGATTTTTATTACATCTATTTAATCACTAGCAGCCCATTACAGATACCCTGAGGCAGAACAGAATATAGGCGCCAACATGCACGAAGACAGAGACAAAGATCAGGGCACAGGCACTTACCGGCCAATATAAGAGTCCTGGAACCCTTTGGGCCCCCAGAATCTCAGTGGGACCTCCGAGACATAACCAGATCACGAGTTCCCAAATGACCAACAGGATTTGAGACTGATGAAAAACACAAGAGGGTCTTTTATTAAAAACTTGAGCTGGGGGACTGCCCTTTATAACGACAAAGGGGTAAGCAATCTCCAACTCCAGGAGAACAAGGTTTGTAAAGGGACAAAGTGCAAGCTGGGTAGTGCAAATCTTGGCATTACAGGATTGGGTAAGAGAGTCTCAAGGGGAGGTGACCTTTAAAATGATTGGTCTGTTTTTAGGTGCCTGCAAATGGTCAGGCCTGGCTACTGAGGGCCACCTGACCTCTAGTACTGCCCTGTTACGTGCAGGTTAGACTATAGCAAGGTCTGTGTGTGTGTGTGTGGGGGGTTGCCACATTCCATGGTGTTTCTAATGGGCTACATGTCTCCAGTCACACCCTAAGGTTTATCTGGGTGGAGGACTGCTGCTGGACCTCTGTTGTGAAATGATTGTGATCTGGTGATTTTTCCCCAGTCCCAGGAATTAACTCTTAAGTGTTTGAACCTCTCAATAGCAAAGGAATGTGTTTTCCCTCTGTTTTCAGTAGAGAAGTGAAGGATGAGCAAGCTCTCTGTCTCCTAGTGGAAATTTCACACCTTCTTCCAGTGACCACGGGTCACAAAAGCAGTGTCTGAGGTGACCTGTCTCTGCCTCTTGTCAGGGCTTCAGACAGAGTTCCAAGAGTTCAACAGGGAAAAGGAAAAAAGGAGGTGAACTCCAGGGTAGCATGTGAGGACAGTGGCTAGGTATGTGGTCAGTTGGTAGTTCTTCATTTCACACAAGATCTGCCTAGGCAGGTGGATCAGAGAAATTCCAGTTTACCCAGCTGGTGAGCATGAGGGGGAGATACTGTGCCCATAGAGGGGAAAAAAAAAATCTCTCCTAGGAGAAAGATGAAGTCCTAAATGGAGGTCAGCAAAAAGGGTCAACCGTAGCCAGTGAAGACTGTCGTTGAGGGGGATTGGGTCCCACAGTCTCAAAAGATAGTAGGAATTTGCCTGATGCTGAACAGTCAAGCTTCCCCTAACAAGAGAGGCGTTTTATGCTAATAAATTAGGTGAACTCAGCAATCCAGTGGCTGGCCAATGAGGGAAACTCACCAATCTAGCCAGTGTTGCCTGTAGAAGGTAGAAATCAAGTAGCCAGGAAAGGGAAGTCCCAAAACCAGGGAAAGGGGAGGAATCCCACTCTCTGAGATAGGCAATAAGTACAGTATTTATCTGTAGTCTAGTTGACCTGAGAGGTAGATTCTGGTTGATTTCATGCAGCTTACAAGAATGACTTTTAAGTTTTATGAAGGATATAAAACTTTAGACATGTTAGCATCATAGTTGTAGTCTGCACTTAAATATACATTGTAGTAAAGGCAGTAGACATACATATTTGTATTAAGAGCATAAGCATTCTTTAAGGAGAGCTTTGAAAAGGCAGAAGCCTTTCATGAAGTACAAGGGACAAAGGTTCACTTGATCTTAACCTTTAGTGTAAGTACACATTATGGAGATTTAAAATCTTGAGCTTGGAATCATGATAGTGGGTGGTATAGTGGGAAGCTTTTGTATTTGAGTTAGATTAATAAATCAGAGCTCTACTGATAAAGGTCAAAGCTCTCGACAGTCAATATAACAGTAGCATAGCAACAGGAGGAACTATTAAGCCTTTTTACCTATTTAGGATACTTAAATTAACTTATACCTTGCAACCTTTATAACTTGCATTTACCAACCTTAAAACATTTTTTAGAACTTGAAACATTTATAACTTGCATTTATCAACCTTAAGATGCTATCTTAGGCCATTAAATAACATTTTTTTAGGCCTTTGTATCTAGTTATTTACTATGAGACACAGGTGAGACTGCTATGAACATTTATTGTTTTTTAACTAAACAAAGGGATGGTGAAAGGTTTCATTTAGGCCTGTTTCTTGAGTCTGGCAACAAGGCATACTGTGTCTTGGCCTGACAATAGCAACTTTATGACTTAGGCATAAGGCCTGGTCTTCTGCATATGAAGAGAACTGAGGAGACATCTGGAGTCTCCCAAAACAGAAGTTGGCAACATGTCCGCGGAACCCCAGTGAGGCCAAGAGAGACCTGCAATGTTACCCTGGGTTGGGGGAGGGTGGTGGAGGTCCCTGAATCAAGGAGCCATTTTTCCTCCACCAGGCCAAGGAGCTGGAAGGGTGGAAGTATCTATCTATGGTTCTTGTGCTGTTAAGCCTCCATGGCTGGGCACAAAGGACAAACCTGCATTGGAGCATTTTGACCTCCAGAGGCCAGTCTGCTGGCAGGTAGCCATGGCTTGTTGAGGCAGCTGTGGAACCAGCATCCCTTTAGCTGCATTTGAATCAGTCACCTGGTGCAGTTGACTTTTGGCTATACCCTGGCAGGATGGGGCATTGCAGACCTCTTTTTTTTTCAGTGTCGGAATGCCAACAGACTCAGAGTAGCAGCCAAGGTCTGGAGCATAGTTTTTGCTGAAGATGAGCCTGTCGGCAAGGCTCCTCTCCTGTTATTTTTACCAACTCCTGTATGGTGACTCAAGGACCATCCTCAGCTGTTTATTAAAGATGGCAGTGAGACCATGTTGGCATCTGTAGGGCTCTAAATATATTTTTGTACATATTAGAGAACTTGATTATCTATGAGATGACTTTTAACTAACTTGTATTTGTTAACGATTAAATTAAGACTTTAGGTTTTGTCTCTGTTAAGTTAGAGCCTTAAAAGTCATAAATATAGTCCATTAAAGTGAGAGCACAACAGTTTTTTTGTATGATTTGGTATATAAAAAGTTTTTAGCTTATAAAAGTCTAAGACTATACTATAGATTAATAATAATACCATTTTAGAAAATAAGACCAAGCATATTTTAACTCTTTGATAGTAAAGATACAGCACAATGACCAAGTTTTAACATAAATAAATAAATCCTCTAAACTTAGTAGATCTTAATTTAGAATATTGGTAAAAACTTGTACATAGTAACCCCTGAGTTATGAGTTTTAAAACCAACAATATAGTAGAACAGTATAAAGCAGTTTTAAAATTACATTTGAATTTATTATTGTAAACCTATTAGCCAGAAAGCCTAGTGGCGAATTTGGATCCTAGGCAGCTCATGCCAGGAGAACCAGCATATATTAATTTAGAAATTGAAAAAGACACAGGCAGTTAGATGTACATTTTAAATTAACTTAATTTGAATAGACATTTATAACATTGAAATTTTATTATTATTGACCCAGGGTTGAATTATATATATTGAAAAACATAGCTTTGAATTTTTATGAAAATCCATACCAATTTAAAATGAGGCTTGTCGCTGTTCTAGTCTAAAAGGAGATAAATTAGAGAATTAATTATGATTAAAATTTTTTAGTTTAAGATTTTTTTTATTTTTGAGAATATAAAAAGAAACCAGATAGTATATTTAGTGGGCTGGCAGGCAGAGAGGAATAGATAAGACTTTGCTTCATAGATTGCTCTTAGTGTTACTGGATATTAAATATTTGAGTAGGGCAAATATAGGTGTAGAAGCCAGAGGTTTCCCTAAGAGGAGAGATATGAGGAAGCTGTTCCTTTAAATGAGAAAGGGGAAATGGGAATGGACCATGTAGCTAGTGGTTGGTCAACCAAGTAGCACGCAGGTCATGAGCTTAGCCTGGCTAAGCCCGTGAACCTAGGTGTCTGGTATCAGGGCTTTTTCAGCAGTAAGGCTGACTTCTCACAGACTCTCATGGGAAAGGATAGGGGTAGATAGGCAGCTTTAGAATGAAGGTAGGAAGTGGCACAATGGCCTTTTAGGGCCTATAAGAGACTGCAGTTTTGCAGCTTGAAAAACAGTGGGACAGAAACAAAGTAGTAAAAGCAGGCACTGAGGGAAACCATAGCCTTTGTTTTATAACCAAGATGGCAGCCAATCATGTGACTGTCCTTAATTGCCCTAAGTTAAGGTGGCTGTGAAACCATGTGGAGATGGCAGTGAAGTCATGGCTCCACCCTCCTTTTCCCAAAAGCAACATGTCACTGGCCATGTGCGTAGTGAGACCAGGTACTTGCTCGTCATATGGCTGTTTAGGCCTGCTTTAAAACCCTCTGTGTTTGGCATTGAAGTCTGTAACTGCAAACGCTTCTCTGCAACCCAGCCTCTAGCAGAAGGCATTCCTTGGGAACTTTAAAGTCTCGCCCCTGGAGCCAGAGGTTACAGTATAATTTAAAGCAATCCGTGTGTGTACAAGGTTCCCAGTACTTGATTACTTGTCTGTCTGAAGCTGTGCACAAGCTGTTTTAGTCTCCTCAGGCCAATTTTGGCTCAGCTGTGTCCATTGTGTTCCCGGTGCTCACAGCCTCTGAGCAGCTGCAAGCAGAGGGACAGATGTGTGCCAGCAGGACATTTGAGAGGAAGTAAAGATTTTCAGGCATAGGTGGTTAGGGATAGATAGAGCAGAAAAAAATCTGTTGCAGCAATCCATGGTCCAAAGCATCCATAGTCCAATTTAAAGGGGTCCTGGCAATACCAGGCGTTCCTTTCCTGGCCAACGCACCAAATGTTAGGCCCAATTAAGACAATGATGAGGTGCACAGCACATTTTATATGAAAGAGGTTTATTAGATGGAAATAGAGAGCGAAGAGAGGGATACAAATGGGGGGACGGGGAGGGGAGTGCCCTGACAGAGAAAGGGGAGAGGGCAAGAGCCAGGAGAACCAAGAGAGCAAAAGGGCAGGAGAGACAGTCTGGGTGGGTTGATCCTTTTAAGGAGCAACATAACCATACCTGGCAGCAACAAGTGATTACATCATACCTTGCTAGGCAACCCAGAAGCAGGTGCCTAAATACCTATAAGCACATGAGATATCACACATATTAACATTATGATTGGTAACAGTAGCAGAGTTCCAATTAAGAGTACAGAACTCTTCCTCCAAGCTGGCCTTACAAGTTTTGAGAAAGGCTGTGGTCTGGCCATTGTTAACGGTCCATGTTTGGACTGCTACCCCTTTTCCTTTTCCCCATAGAAAATGTTATAGCTAAGCAGGAACAAACCCCTATGTGAATAATGCTTCTAGACATTTTGAAGAAGGTGAGGGACTGGGGGATTCCTAAATGGTTCATCTTGCCCTTCACTGAGCCATTCCCCTCCCCTTTTATTGGCACCCTAGAGTCGGGGCTCATTGCAGATGCCAACAGGAAAGAGAGAGGCAGGGAAAGGTAAATCTGTGGGACTCCAGGGGCCGCATCTGGAAGACCCTCAGGCATCTGGGAAAAGAAACTAGCTAAATGCAGTCTTTTCCCGCCCACTAGTTACACAGTTGCTGGCAACCTGGACCATATGACCAGGCCAGAACTATTTGTAGTCTTGGAGCCTAGAGTCGACCAATCATTTCAAAAGTCGAGTTTCCTTACCCAATTATGTAACGCCAAAGCATGTAAGTCCCTGCATGCAGTTTTGCCCTATAAAAACCTTATTCCCGTAGACAGGGGCAGAGGGCATTCTTTCCCTGCTTCCACAGGAAGTTTGTGTCCTCTGTTCAAACGAGTACACAATTAAAAGACCTCATATATTTACAGCGGAATCTATTCCTGGTCTTTTGGGCCTTGTGAACTGGGTACACCATTTTGGAGTATTGTTCCAGGACCCCAAGCTTCCAGGAACCTGACAGGGAGGTTTTTATGGCTGTGGTGTCGTGTCTATGTGTCTCTGTGCAGTGTCCCTGTGTACATGTATTTTCTGTCCTCTAAAATTCATTGGGGTATCCGTGTCTGGGCTGCTTGTGTGATTAAGGCAGCTGAATTGCTGTAGAATCAACAGCTGCGGAAATCAGACGTTTCTGGCTTCATCAGTATGCTTGGGAGCTTTTGTGGAACATCTTTCGGGTCATTCCCATTGGAGGAATTTTTCTCCATGCTTGCTCCCCTGCTTGTGGGCTGGTGGCACTCGGCAGCGTTGGCTGTTCCTTCAACTGTCCTGAGGGGCCAGCCCTCGGGCTGCCTGTGTGCTGTTGAGCAGCAGGAATTCGGTGGCCATCTGGGCACTATTTGAGGTGGGGAAGGCTGCCTTGATCTCTCTGCAACCAGTGGCACTAGCTGTGTTGTGTCTAGACCTAGAGGGGACATGTGAAGCTGCAGCCATGCAGCCCTATAGCAGCTTGTGCACCCACTACCCAGTGGGCACGCCAGCTCCATGGTCACCATGCCACCTGCCACAGCCACAGCCGTCAAGGTCTCCTTGAGTCAGCTGGCACCACTGTAGCCATCCTGGAACTGGACACTGGAGAGCGCCACCCTCTGCTGGCACCAAGCCCCAGCAAAGCTGCCACTGAGTTGTTTTTTTTTTTTTTAAGTGCTTGAAATTACAGTTGGATCCAATATGAAAAGTTTTGTCTGTCTGTTTAAATGTATAGCCATTATATGTTTGTTTTTGACTGATCTTAAATGGTTAATACGTTCTGTATGTCTTGTTTGTAAATTAAGAATTATTCGTGTGTTTAAGGGTTAAATTCAAACTCTTGTTTAGAACATGTATGTGTGCCTATGTGTTTGTAAGTTCTAAGGAAGCATAAATGTTTTTAAATAGCAACAATGTGGCTTACCATGCCACGTGATGTGACTCTGCCATCTTGTGATTGCCTTGTGGTGTGGGGCAGGGAAAGAAAAAAAGATTACAGAACCTCTTAGTCGTAATGAATTTTGTTTAACATTCTTTTTCCTTTTAGACTAAGACAAGTCTCATTTTAAATTGGTATTGGTTTTAGAGACTGGCTTGTTTGCAGTGGTAATTTGATTTGACTTTTAAAAATTATGGTTATGCGTTGTGATTTCACTCCTAAAGTGGGTACTTTATTTTGATATTGCCTAAACAGGTTTTGGGGAATGTTTAAATATTTAAGGCTATGAAACGTTTTAAAGTTTATCAGGCATTTTAAATAATGACTTTGGGCAGTCTAACAAAGAACTTGGAATAGTTTCTCAACCCTTTGGGGAAGGACACTGCTTTGTTATTTATTAAAAAAAAAAAATGTTTTCACCGTGGTCTTTAAAACCTGATCCAACTAAGGGCAGAAATCAATCAATTAGAAACAAATAAAACTATCCAAAGAATCAATGAAACAAAAAGCTGGTTCTTTGAGAAAATCAACAAGATAGACAAACCCTTAGCCAAACTAACTAAAAAGCAGAGAGAAACTATCCAAATCAGCAAAATCAGAGATGAAAAGGGTGACATAACTACAGACACAGAGGAAATTCAAACAATCATTAGGTCATACTACAAAAGCCTATATGCCACAAAATTTGAAAATCTAAATGAAATGGATAACTTTCTTGACAGATTCCATCTTCCAACATTAAGTCAAGATCAGGTAGAAAGACTGAACAGCCCAATATCCCCCAAGGAAATTGAAGCAGTCATTCACAGCCTCCCCTCCAAAAAAAAGCCCTGGACCAGATGGCTTCAGCGCAGAATTCTACAAGACCTTCAAAGAAGTACTAACACCAATTCTCCTCAAACTATTCCACAAAATAGAAATAGAAGGAACACTACCAAACTCATTCTATGAAGCCATAGTCACTTTGATACCTAAACCACACAAAGATCCAACAAAAAAAGAGAACTTCAGACCTATCTCTCTTATGAACATTGATGCAAAAATACTCAATAAAATACTTGCAAACCGAATCAAAGAACATATCAAAGATATCATCCACCATGACCAAGTAGGCTTCATCCCAGGAATGCAAGGGTGGTTCAACATACGGAAATCCATCAATGTAATCCACCACATAAACAAAATGAAGGAAAAAAACCACATGATCATCTCCTTAGATGCTGAAAAAGCATTTGACAAAGTCCAACACCCATTTATGTTTAATGTCTTGGAGAGATCAGGGATACAAGGCACATACCTAAAGATAGTAAAGGCAATATACAGCAAGCCTATAGCCAACATCAAACTCAATGGAGAGAAACTTAAATCAATCCCACTGAAATCAGGGACAAGACAAGGCTGCCCACTCTCTCCATATCTCTTCAACATTGTACTTGAAGTCCTAGCCAGAGCAATAAGACAACTAAAGGAGATCAAGGGGATACAAATCGGAAAGGAAGAGGGCAAAGTGTCACTATTCGCAGATGATATGATAGTATACATGAGCGACCCCAAAGATTCAACCAGAGAACTTCTTCAGCTGATAAACACCTTCAGCAAAGTGGCAGGATACAAAATCAACTCAAAAAAATCAGAAGCCCTCTTGTATACCAAAGACAAAAAGGCTGAGAAAGAAATTAGGGAAACAACACCCTTCACAATAGCCACTAATAACATAAAGTACCTTGGTGTGACTCTAACCAAGCAAGTGAAAGACCTGTTTGAGAAAAACTTCAAGTCTTTGAAGAAAGAAATTGAAGAAAATCTCAGAAGATGGAAAGATCTCCCGTGCTCATGGATTGGTAGGATTAACATTGTGAAAATGGCCATCCTACCAAAAGCAATCTACAGATTCAATGCAATTCCCATCAAAATACCAACTCAATTCTTTACAGACCTTGAAAAAAAGATTCTCAGCTTAATATGGAGAAACAAAAAAACCCAGAATCTCCAAAACGATCCTGTACAACAACAGATCATCTGGAGGTATCTCCATTCCCGATCTCAAGCTGTACTACAGGGCAACAGTAATAAAAACTGCATGGTATTGGCATAGAAACAGAAAGGAGGATCAATGGAACCGCATAGAAGACCCAGAAATAAACCCACACACCTATGAATACTCGATTTTTGACAAAGCAGCCAAAACCATTCAATGGAAAAAAGACAGCATCTTCAACAAATGGTGCTGGTCCAACTGGATGTCTACATGCAGAAAAATGAAAATAGATCCATATTTATCACCCTGCACAAAACTAAAGTCCAAGTGGATCAAGGACCTCAACATAAAACCAGATACTCTAAATCAGTTGGAAAAAAAAGTGGGGAACAGCCTAGAACTCATTGGCACAGGAGACAACTTCCTGAACAGAACACCAACAGCACAGGCTCTAAGAGCAACAATCAATAAATGGGACCTCATGAAACTGAAAAGCTTCTGTAAAGCAAAAGACACTGTCATCAAAACAAATAGACAGCCTACAGATTGGGAAAGAATCTTCACCAACCCTTTATCTGACAGAGGGCTAATATCCAGTATATATAAAGAACTAAAGAAGCAGAAAAGCAACAAACCAAGTAATCCAATTAAAAAATGGGGAACAGAGCTAAACAGAGAATTCTCAAAAGAGGAACATCGAATGGCAGAGAAACACTTAAAGGAATGCTCAACCTCATTAGCCATTAGGGAAATGCAAATCAAAACGACCCTGAGATTTCACCTTACACCCATCAGAATGGCCAAGATGAAAAACTCAAGTGATAGCACATGCTGGAGAGGTTGTGGAGAAAAGGGAACCCTCCTCCATTGCTGGTGGGAATGTAAACTGGTTCAACCACTTTGGAAGTCAATCTGGCGCTTTCTCAGACAACTAGGAGTAGTGCTACCTCAAGACCCAGCTATACCACTCCTAGGTATATACCCAAAATGTGCTCAAGTACACAACAAGGACATTTGTTCAACCATGTTCGTAGCAGCTTTATTTGTAATAGCCAGAACTTGGAAACAACCCAGATGTCCATCAACGGAGGAATGGATACAGAAATTGTGGTATTTTTACACAATGGAATACTACTCAGCAATCAAAAAGGAGGAAATCATGAAATTTGCAGGCAAGTGGTGGGATCTAGAAAAGATCATTCTGAGTGAAGTATCCCAGAAGGAGAAAGACAAACTTGGTATATACTCGCTTATATAGACCTACAAGATATGATAAACATAATGAAATCTACACACCTAAAGAAGATAA
Source organism: Psammomys obesus (assembly GCF_907164565.1). Lineage (NCBI taxonomy): Eukaryota > Metazoa > Chordata > Mammalia > Rodentia > Muridae > Psammomys > Psammomys obesus. Next base: position 2,446,077 of record NW_026594184.1, on the reverse strand, counting down.
TCAAGAAAGTGGACACAGGCGAAGGTGATTAATCCTCATTTAGAAAGACAAATGGGATGTGCATTGAACGTATGACAGGAGTCTACCACAAAAGGCATCTGAAAGACTCTACTTAGCAGTGTTTCAAAGCAGACACTAAGACTCATAACCAAACCCTCGGCAGAGTGCAGGGAATCATATGAAAGAAGGGAAGTTAGTATGATATGGAAAGGATAGGAACTCTACAAGGACCAAATATATCCGGGCACAGGGTCTTTTCTGAGACTGACACTCAACCAAGGACCATCTATGGATATAACCTAGAACTTCTGCTCGGATGTGGCCTGTGGTAGCTCAGTAACCAAGTAGTTTTCCAAAGTAAGGGGAACAAGGACTATTTCTAACAGGATCTCAAGGGCAGACTGTTTGAGCCCCCTCCCCCCCAGGGGAGGAGCAGTCTTTTAGGCCATAGAGGAGGACTTTGCAGCCAGCCCTGAAGATACCTGATAAAACAGGGTCAAATGTAAGAGGAGGAGGTCCTCCCCTCTTGGAAAGAGGGGACTTGGAAAGGGGCAAGGAGGAGACCAGGGAGGGAGTGTGGGGTTGGGGAGGAAATGAGGGAGCGGGATACAGCTGGGACACAGAGTTAACAAAATGTAACTAAAAAGAAAAATAAAAAAAAAAAAAAATAAAACCTGATCCAAGTTCCTTAAAGCTTGTTTGTATGACCTTGGACCATATCTGCTACAGGGAAGTAATTTTAGAAAAGAGATTTGGGAGTTCCACGAACTTCTTTTTGTATTGATATGACTTGTTTTTGCTTTGCCTATAAAAAAAAAAAAGAATCATGGAATAAACCCACGCTAAGTTCCGGCAGTATCATGTCAGGACGGAAAGGATTTTAATGGAAGTTTTTTATGTACTCTGAAAAGCAAGAGAATGGAATATATGCCAGATCGCCAGTTCCTAACTGAGTGGATTAATGCTGTTTCTTTCTGGCCAATAGGTTTGGTATGGCCAGAAGAGTTCGTACAGTTTAAAATTGTTCTATACTGTTCTGTTATGTAGTTGGTTCTAAATCTTATTTAATTACAATGTTAGAACTTTTGGTTATGGGGCATTGTGGATGTTCCACAGTGCATGCTATACCGTGAGAGGTAACAATACCATCAGCGACACCTAATGGCTATATTTTGAAATGCTGGCCTCTGCCTCTCTAGTGCTGAGATGACAGTCCTGTGCTCTCCTCCCCCCCACTGTGCCTGGCCCCAGCCACCTTCTTAAGCTTAGGTTGGTCTTGAGGCTTCTGCCCCATGGTTGGATCTCACAGAAGGGACCCAGCTCGCCTCTTTGGTCTCCTTTATTTCACCTACTTGGAGTCAACCCCACTGAGGCTGGTCATTCAGGCCAGTGGTGTCCTGAAAGACTTGGTTTTAGCCTGAAATTTCTCAGCACCTTTTGGCTTTAACTTTTTATATGCTGTTCAGTGTTTCATCTGGAGAAAAGAATATTGTAACTGGTTCCTTGGCTGAATTATGTGTTCATTTTGACTGAGAAGGGTCTCCCTTCTAGATCTCATTTTGGTTAAGCATTATGATAGCCAAATTCACCATGGCTAATGTATTCCTCCACTCATCCCCGAAGGTATCTGAGTTCTATCTACACTGTCCAGTCTTTTTGGTTGACTGTAAACTGAACTGAACACAACGTTTTCATGGCAATGTTTTCCTAACAGATACACTTGCTAAGGGGCTGCCAAAATGGAATGGGATGTTGAAGCCATTAAAGGGCCATGAACTTTAAGCATGCAGATCCTTAGGGGACTCACCTACAAGGTTCATACAGCACTATGGGCTCATTTCTTCCCAACCAGAAGGGCAGTTTTGATTGCCCAGCAGGTCCACAAATACCCCTTTCTCAGCATATGGAAACCCCTGGCTTTCTCTCACAGAGAACTAGGAAGTCAACCTCTCTCTGCGCTGGGTTCAGTTGCTTAGTAAGTCAAAAGATTTGGTTCTTTGTGTTTATTTATTCACCATTGGTTTTGTTTTGCTTTATATTTTTATTATTGGTGCCATGGGCTTTGTTACATTCTGTGAAATGAAGAAGGAATGCTGCATCCCTGAAAGTTCAGGACTAGCTCCAGTCATCTGTCTGTCTCTCCCTCCTCCCCCAGCTCCCTACCTCCTTTCTCTAAGAGAGGATGGAGCCATAGCTTTGCTGCCATCTTTGTTTAGTGCTACTAGCTATGTTCAGTTACCTGATTAGTGCTAAGTGCAACTTTTGTCCTTAAAGCTTTTTGATGTTCAGTTTTAATGCAATAAGGTAGGATCAACAAGATTTGCTAGCCCCTTTATGAACTGTGTCTGATTAAAAGTTTTGCTTTGATTTTAGTTCAGAAAGAGCAGATTTAAAGTTATGCTAAGGACTGCAGTTGAGTACAAGATAGAGCTTTACCTAGTCTCTTTCTTTATTTTTTATTTTTTCTAAGGTTAAGCCTAGGATGGGTAACTATGAAGTTTGCCTATGTAGATCTACTTGAAATATTGTCCTAAAACATGCATCTAAGGAATATGCCTGAATTAGAGATTATAGCATTGTGTTTTATAAGATGCAGTTTAGAGCAGATGAGAAAGACAGACAAAGAGCAACTCAGGTATGCTGGCCCTCAAGCTTGTCAGAGATCTGATGAATATGGCATGTTAACGTATGTAAGCTTATTATCACAGTCCCAAAATCCTGGCAGTAGCTCTCCCAAGGTCACCGAGAAAATTTGGGCACAATGACAGAGGACTGCAACTCTGGATTGTGGTATGCTAACCACTGGGCAAGATTGTCCCAGCTGGCCCACTGCTAGGGCCCAGCCTAAACTGTGGATACCTGGAGAGTCATTGTTTCACATTGTTTGAGGCAAGGTGAAGTCAATCTCTCGTGTTCCTCTTTCCACAGAAGCAGCTTCTTATCCTCTGTGCCTAATGGCTGGACCGCCTCTGCTTAGGATGCTATGAGACCATAGGAGCCAGGAACAGTGCCTAGGTGATGGACTAACTAATCATCTCTGTCATTTTGTTTGGTACATGGATTGTTAACATTTATTTAGCTTGTAATTTATCCTTCTCAGATCTCTGATCACATTGAGGGCTAGGCTAAGCTTATGGTAATTTTGCAGGTAAAGAGCAGACAGTTAGATTCACTGTTAGCTCATTGGTCAGTTCATTAGCTAGTTAGAACTACAAGGTACTAGATCCTTTATTTAGAAAGGCAAACAGGTTTGCCTTGCTCATGGGCTTCATGTTAGTTGCCTGTGTTTTATGGTGAATAGCTGGATAGAAAGATAAAGAGTTTATGTAGGGTCTGAGGATACAGGAGTTTAGGTTATAAGAATCTAGAGAGTGTTGTTTGATGGTCTGGGAAAATGTTTCCAAGTTGGTAAATGCAAGAAAGATTGGATGGTCTAATTAGGTGTTTTAAGGTATGTGAATGTGAGTTGTATATAGATATAGAAAAATTATTTAAGGCATATTAAAATGGGAGATACTGTAGACTTCTCCCCTGTCATTGCTATTGTTGTGCTTATGTTGCTATAAAAATTCACAAGTTCAGAGTTTTGACATGGATTAATAGAGTTCTGATAAGTTGATGGAACACTGACCGCTTATTAACCAGCCACAAGCTTGCCTTTTGATTGTCTTCTGGAAATAGATTTAAAGGTGCTTCTCGTCATGCTATAAATGTTTGTTTAATGTGTATATCTGGCTCAGAAGCCATAGCTTTTACTATGGTATTCCTAATATCTGCCATTTCTGAGGTAGACTTTGACACAGGAATATCTTAAACCTATTCCTCCTAGTTGCTTTGTTAAGGAAAGTCCAAGCATCCGGGGTTTAACACTAAAGCCATTAATGTATTTCTGCCTAACTTTGCAGTGTGACATGGAGATGGGGCCTAAAAGTATATGCTGAGTGTACAAAAAGTAGCCGAGCTCCATTGGTGGCTGATTACCAACAGCTGTGCCCACAGTTAAAGCGTTAGAGTTTCAGACTGTGGACACATTTAAATTGTTTATAAAGATTACAAAACAAACAGCTAAGAAGAACTGATGCTCATTCCATTGGATGTAGTTTTACCCATTACTCACAGAATGTTGTTTATATTAGATTTGCTGTATGTTACTTTCCTGACTTTTTAATATATATATATTTCCTTTTGTGTACTAAAAATTCATGTGAGTTTCAGGAAACCAAAAAGTCATGAGACCTGGATCTGGCATAGCTCTAACAGACCCCAGATGAGTTTTTCCCCTGGTCTTGGGATTTCTCCTGCTTCTAGTCTGAATTGGTCTCAGCAGATTTTCACCTGGTTGACTCTATTCTGGGTTCAGCTATGGACTGCGAGCTGAAATCTGGACTTGCTGGAAGCTGACATGATTTCTACCTGTCTCTTCAGTTGGATCAACTAACCAGCCTTTGACTGGCATTTCAGCCTTCCTAGCCCCTGATGACAATAGCCCTACGGTTAGCACTGAAGCATATTCAGAGTAAGAGCTCTTCGACCCCGTATCCCACCTAACAGGCTGAAATGCTAAGTCAAAAGGGGCTACCTGACATTGGCTATTATCTTGGGGATCTGCTTAGCTGGAATAGGAGCTAGTATTGCAGCAACTGGACTAAAAAGCCTGGAGAGATCCTAGAGAGAAATATACCAGAGGATGGTTAAAATCCTGGTTTAATAGTTCTCCTTGATGCCTGGAACCCCTACACAGAGGTAGCCTGTGGCAGTTCAGTGTCCAAGTGGCCTCCATAGTAATGGGGACAGGGACTGTCTCTGACATGAACTGATAGGCCTGCTCTTTGATCACCTCCCCCTGAGTGGGGGAGCAAGCAGCCGTACCAGGAAGACAGTTCAGCCACTCCTGATGAGACCTGATAGGCTAGGATCAGATGGAAGGGGAGGAGGCCCTCCCTTATCAGTGGACTGGGAGAGGGACATGGGTCGGGGAGAGGGAGGGTGGGATTGGGAGGGAGGTACAGGGGGGATACGAAGTGAATAAACTGTAATTAATAAAAATAAAAATAATTTAAAAAATAGTTCTTGACTTACTAGCCTTATATCCACCCTGAAGGGACCCCTACTCATTTTGGTTTTTATCCTTGGGCCTTGTATTTTAAGTTGCTTGATGGCTTTCATTAAAGAATGTTTGGGAGCAATACAGTAATGGTACTCAGATCCCATTGTGGAAAGGTAAATCTATAGGACTCCAGGGGCCACATCTGGTAGACCCAAGATTGGGTCTTCAGGTGATCATGGGAAGGGGGAATGAGAGACCAAAAAGTTTAAAGCCCCCGCCACCTGGGAAAAGAAACTAGCTTAATGCAATCTTTCCAGGCCCACTAGTTATACAGTTGGTAGGAAACCGGTCCATATGATCAGGCCAGAACTCTTTTTTGTAGTCTTGGCTCCGAAAGTGGACCAATCATTTCAGAAGTCAATCTCCCTTACCCAATCATGTAACACCAAAGCATGTAAGTCCCTGCTTGCAGTTTTGCCCTATAAAAACCTTGTTTCCCTAGACCTGGGGTCCGCATTCCTCTTCCATTTCCACAGGAAGTTTGTGTCCTGTGTTTGAGTATACAATTAAAACACCATGTATTTACAACGGAGTCTGTTCCTGGTCTTTTGGGGCTCGTGAACTGGGCACAGCAGGAATAGTTTTGATGGTATTTTTACTTTTTGTCTTGTTTATCAGATGAAGCCAAACTGAGACCTAAATTTAGTAGAGGCCATAGGACTCTTTACCTTCTGTTATACAGGGTATTTCCCAATTCCTTGGTTTTCACTTTGTCCAAGTGCCTAGTTTTATTTAAAGATTTGGTGCCTATTTTCTTGTTCATTTCTTTGGTGATGTTGTTGTTTTTAAGACAGGGATTCTTTGTGCAGCCTTGGCTGTTCTGGACTCACACTGTAGATCAGGCTGACCTCGAATTTGCAGAGATCCACCTGCCTGTGCCACCGCAAGTGCTGGGATTACAGGAGGCAACACCGGGCCTGGCCGGTGTATACTTTGTATACAAGAAAAATGTGCACAAGATTTAGAAGCAAAAGTAACAGGAAGTGAGCTTTCATGTTCATTGTAACTGAGGAACACAACACTTGGGTTACATGCCCTAGGCCCTCGTTTTGATTCTCCTGGAAGTGGAAGCTAATTCATGTCTAAGTTTTGTGCTTAGGAATCTCCCAATCCCTAATATTGTGATAGGTATCAGTGTCAGTACATCTTTTTTTGTTTGTTTTGTTCTTTTGAGATGGGGTTTCTCTGTAACTGCCTGTCTTTGAACTCAGCTCTGTAGACCTGGCTCTGCTCTAATTCTATAAATCTAACAAAAGATCTTTCTGCCTCTGCCTTCATAGTGCTTCCACCACCACTGCCAGTGGGACTCTTGGTAAATCTTATTTAGAATATGACTGGGATGGAATTTGAGGACTTAATTGATGAGGTTAATAATGATATATATAGCCAGATAATCTGCTGAGATTTTTTTTTTCTGAGGGCTTAATTGATGAGGTTAATAATGATATATATAACCAGATAATCTGCTGAGATCTTTTTTTTTTTTCTGAGGGCTTAATTGATGAGGTTAATAATGATATATATAACCAGATAATCTGCTGAGATCTTTTTATTTCTTTGTTATCAAGGGGATATGCTCATCTAATCCCTCCCCTCAGGACCCATGGAGCTATGCAGTGGAGGAGGCAGTAGGAGTGTAACAGCCTGAGTGTTGGGAGCAAAGCCCTGGGACCCTTCCTAAGGGCCTGACCTGCCAGATAAGCACTGGGCGCCAGCAGGCCATAGCTTCTTATAACCCATTGTTCCCAAAACTGTTTGCTTTGGGACACATCCGTGACCACCGATGTGACCACTGATGTTATCTTCGGGCCTTGTAACTCTTTAACCCACCTTCTTAGCCTTGGGAACTTCCCACCAAGGGTCTTGGTATTTTTCCACTATTACTTCCCTTTCTCGCCCCTCTCCCCTGCCCTGCCAAAACCACGTTTTAAAAGAAACACCAAAGTTCAATAAAGGAGACACTTAACCGGCAACCGTCTGCTTGTGTCCTTTCTCTCTCTCCCCCATCTTTTTCAGGATTGACCCCCTTCGCCCCCACGAATAACTGAGTCCCGCAGGGCGGGACACCTGAGGGCATAGGTAACCCCGAGGAAAGAGTGTCTTCCACCCCAAACAAGCTGACACACAGTATAACTCCCAGAGACTAACAGCCTGCATGGGGCCTACACAGGTTGAAGCTAGACATGGTGCCAGGGCTGAGCAAGGCAGGTGGACAGGAGGCCCTCCCTCCTAACCAAGAAGTTGTCTTCTGTTGACAAGCACTTGCAAAGGAACTTTTATTTTTCTCTTATGGACCACCACTGGGTATATAAACTACACATAAGGGTAGACCTTTATGTAGGGATTTTTTTTAATCATCTCACTGGCCTTTTGTATGTTATAGTTTCTGATTTTCTATTTCAGTTTTTGTGCATCTGTGCCTAATACTTGTGCTTTTTCTTTTTTAATTCTGTTTTTTTTTTTTTTTTTGTATTTATTTGCCTTTTTCACTTTCTCTCTCTTCCTCTCATTCTGTCTCTCATTCTTTCTTTGTCATGGCAGGATATCTCTAGTCCAGGCTATCCTGGAACTAACAAAGACCTGCCTGTTCTGTCTCCTGAATGGGATTAAAGGAGTGAGTCACAATACAGGCTCCTGTTTGTTTCCTAAACAGAAAGCGAGAGAAAGCCGGGAGGTTCGTGCCTGGGTGGAACATCATGTATGTCAGTGTGTTACAATTGTATTATACTTGCTGGATTCTAGGTTGGAGCTCTGTAAGACCAGAGAGGTCAAGCCAGTTCCCGGTGGAAATGTGTGGTTACAAAAGTCCTGAGGTGTACTGAATGATTTGAGGACCCAAAATACAGGGCAAAGAAATATGCCTTCTTATCAGAGAGCAAACTATGTATATATGGGAGACCAAGGTGATAAGTGGTCGAGAGAGAGAGGAGAATAGTTTCAGTATGATCCTTAAAATCCCAGTGAACTCTTTTTTATAGAAATAGAATAATACTAATCTTGGAATTTGTAGACTAGTAATTAGTACCGTAATGAATTTCATATAAGAAACAGAGTGGTTAGCCCCATACTTTTAATTTTATCATCTCTTAAATGTCTTCTCAAGTAAAATACAAAAGTCCGTAAATTCAAAGTATGTTACTATGTATATATGCTCACATTTTTAAATGATGGTTAAGGTTCTTTGTAAAGCTATGTCTTTATGATGTCTGTCTATGTCTCAGATAATTTGTTTGAATGTATTTCTGGGTATCATGTATATCTATTGTATGTTTTAAGAACTAAACAGATGTTAACGAAAACCTGAGCATATGGGAATGGAGTAGATATATGCCTAAAAGCTCTCTGGGCACACAGCTGGGTGACTGAATTTGAGGTGCCAGTTTTAAACATGTGTTGAGTATTTTTTAATGGGTTTTAATGATATGGTTTCCCTTTTATATTTGGAATAATCACACTATATAGTACATGTATGCTGGCCTCTAACTGGCATTTCTATCTCAGCCTGGCATTTTAGATGTATATAGAGTTATGCATTAAAGAACAACAGCAAAAACTCTCAAAGAACAAAAACAAAAACAAAAAAATCACTCCTAGTGAAATAATCTTCAGTTTCCCCAATAGAAATTAGTTTATATGTATTATGTATGAAATAAGTTTAAGTATTTATGTATGTAGATAAATAACTATAATAAAAATCTCTTAACACTTTGTCATAAATAAGCTAAAAGATTTATAATGTGCTAGCGAGATGGCCTAGCAAATGAGAATTCTGGCTGCTCTTACAGAGAATCCTGATTCAATTTCCAGCACCCACATGATAGTTTACCCCCTCCCCCCATAACTCCAGTTTCCAGGGATCCAGTGCCCTCCTGTAACCAAGCATGAATGTGGTATATGTGCCTACATACGTAAGTACATACATCATTGCAAAGCACTCACACAAAGGTAAAAAAATGTATAGATCTAATTTAAAAAATAGGCTTGTATATGAGCAAAAATTCCTGAATAGAACTTTTGTCTGCCTGTGAACAAAAAACTTCTAGAAGGAGCCTCTGTCTGTGAGCCTGATACATTCTTAGTATTGTAGAGAGATTGGAATTTTGCAGATTAGAAGCAAATTCCTTTATCTTGGGCTAGTTTTAGCCGTCTGGAACACTCTGTGTCTGAATTAACAGTTCATGATAATGAATAAGAACTCCTTAGAAGCTATTAACATACCAGAATACACAACTTCCACCAACTCAAATGCCAAGAATATCATCAATTAGTATCTTGGGCCTATAGAATAACTTCTTCCATCTTGTTGCACCCGCCTCTCAGATGTATCCACCAGTGTACTTTAAAGTTGTCCTGATTTATAATTGTATTTGTTGTGTAAAACCATAAATCACTCTGAAACTGTTTCTATGATGAAACATGGAGTTTGCAGTAATCTAAATCTCTGTTCCTGGGCCTTGATCACTCAAAATAGCTCCAGAATAAACTATTCTTTATTCCCTTCAAGATGAGACATGTCATACGTCAACATGTGAGTGCTTTAGTTTCTGCATTCTAGACCTTGCCATTATTTAAAAGTATCAAAAACTGGCCAGAAAGTAGTACCTGTTAGAAGTAAAATGTAATGCCATTGTGTTTTTAAAATAAAGTTGCCCTGATCCCTGGGCGTCCTTCCTAGGCGGAGAACACTTGGAGTGAATCTGGATGAGAACCAAGACTTGCTCTTCTCTAGTCATGAGAAAATGCTTAAGCATTTTCTTTTCTCTCCTAAGTCTGGATCCTCTAGGTTTTGCCCCGGCCAGCGGAGCTTAAGTTATTCGGGGGGGTAGAAGAGGATCCGATCCTGTGAAAAGATGGGCAAGAGAGAGAAAAAGAGTCCAAGCAAACAGGTGCTTGTCAAGGACTAACTTTACTGAGCAAAATCAGCTTTTAAATAGGGTTCAGGACAAGGAAGTAGGGTGGGTGAAAAGTTACAGATTCTTCTCGGCCAGGGGCCTGAAACATCTTGTGGTAAGTCACGGTTCTGTGAACACATCTCTGCTGCTGCCAAGCCACGGTTCTGGGAGCACATTTCTGCTGCTGCTAAGCAGTATGTTTACCGCAGGTAAGGGAACGGGCAAGTTGAGGCAAGTTGGTGAGTTTCCACAGGTGGTCCCTGACAAGGTTTATCACCAGGACCTCCAGAAAGAGGGGAAGAAATCAGAAGACTTGGTCATGTGGATACTGACTTCTTCAAAAAGATGCCTCCTGATAGATGATCGTAGATGCCTTAGAGCTCACGTCTCTTTCTTTTAACATGTTTTTGGTGGTGGGAGAAAATTCTGGGCCTTCTTAATATATATACTATTGATAGCATAGGGAAGCCAAAATTTCCCATATAAGTTCTTATATAGGCTCATTCTTCATCAGTTTCATTAAAAAAATGGCTGAAGACTGGTTCTCTGTTGGCAATGTTTTTTTTTTTTTTTAATTTTTTATTTTCTATTCGGATTGGAAAGGTTGGAACAGAACAGGATTCTTTATGGTTATGGGCCAATAACTACCATCTTGCAGGATGATCTTCACAAACCTCCAGTGTACAGATCATTTCTTCTGCAATTCCCTAGAAGTCCCTAGGAAGGCTAGGCCTCAGGGAGATTAAATGGTCCCAGACCCTGCTCAGCATTACAGTAGTTCCCTCTGTATGTAGCCTGGAGCCATGCTTAAGTGTAGTCTTGATGAATAACGTAGTGAAAAAGTGACCAGAACCTAGTGCTCAGTTGTTCTGACATACAGGAAGAGGAAGCAGAGGGGTGGAGTTCACGTTTTATTTTTAAGATTTAAAAAATTAATTTTTTATATTTTTTACTGTTTTTATTATCTAATTATGTGTACATGTCTATATGATGTTAAGTGTCTGCCACCCCTCCTGGTTGTTAGGAGTAAACTCAGGCCCTCCACAAGAGCAGTACATAATTAATGCTGAGCCATTCCTCTGGCCGCAGCATGGAGTCTCAATAAAAATTAATTCCTATGAATAGTGTTGGAAAGACCCTGCTGTTTGAGGTTTCAGTCTTCCTAGTCCTAATAGCCATTCTGAGCTCAGCATTAAGGTGCAGGACTCTTTCTCCCCATCAGGGCCTCTTGCTCTCTGCCTGACTTCATCTGGAGAGTATCTCTAGACATAGATGCCCCTAACCACATTTGATATATGGCCTTTGACACAGCTTCCTGCTAGCTCTCCCCTCCTGGCGCCTAAAGGATAATTAGGAACTATGCTTCTCTTCATATGATAGTATCATGCTGTTTAATGCAAATCAAGCATCCTTGAAGTGCCTGCTTCCAATCAGTTATGTACACCTATCTTTGGAGCATCCCCCCAGCTCCCCAAAGGGTATATAGTCTTTGTTCTCTGGAATTAAAATTGAACTAGCTCCCTGAATTGGTTCTCAGAGTGTTGATTCCTTTACAGTGCTTTCCGTCCTTGCTCCTTGTCTCATTCCCCTCCTGACTTTGTGGGCTGGTGGGGGACAGTCCCTAAGGCAGGAGGAAAACCACAAAGAATGTCTTAGCAAGCTCATCTATGACCAGTGAATTTCCATTGGAAATGACTGGCTGATTTGTTAGGACAGAAGATATGAGGAACACAGAACTCCAAAAGCATAGTAATTCTGCGATAAAGCTCAAAAACTACTGCTTCATGGGAGCTGAGTAGTAAACAAAGGCCCCAAGACCACCTGTTTATCTCTGGGAGGGGCTCTAGGGGCTTTCCAAACACATATGTTCCTAATGCCTTCCTGCACCCAGTATCTTTGACAGAGGCTAATCTATTCATGCTACTCCTTGAGAGTCTGAAGCAGTGGTTTTCAACCTTCCTAATGCCCTTTGCTATAGTTGTGACCACCAACCATAAATTTATTTTTATTTCTACTTTATAACTAATTTTGCTGCTGTTATGATTTTTAATATAAATATTTTTTTGAGTTAAAGCTTTGCCAAAAGAATCACAACCCACAGGTTGAGAACCACTGGACCAGACTGAAGCATCATTAGTGTCTAGACCTCTTCTAAATCATTTGAAAATGTCATGTTGGCCCAGATTAAAGTCTAATTAACTTCCAGCACCTGAAAGGCCAGTCCTTTCCTTTCAGATAAGCTCCATGGAAAAGAACTTAGTGTTTTCACAGTACCACCTCAGTCCTCAGTATAGATTTAGATCACCACTGAGTCAGTATTTTAAAAGTTCTTCATGTGTTCAGTATAGGTTTTGACCATTCCTGAATCAACTGATAGGCTAGGGTCAGATGGAATTGGAGGAGGTCCTCCCCTATCAGTGGGCATAGAGAGGGGCAGGAAGGAGATGAGGGAGGAAGGGAGGGATTGGGAGGGAATAAAGGAGGGGCTACAGCGGGGATACAAAGTAAAAAAAAGTGTAATATATAAAAAAATTTAATTAAAAAAATGACACCTAAACAAAACAAAACAAACAAACAAAAAAAACATCTTGAGCATTCTTCCCCACCCTTCCTTGACCAGAGAAAAGGAATATTTACTATCCCTTTGGCCTTGTTGATGTGATTTACTTTAGTCAGTGTTATCAGTCAACTAGTTTACTAGAAAAACATTTTGTCTCCATAGATTGATTTGTTGAATAAACAAGAAAGTGTTTGAAGCCCAGAGGACACCTGTGTTTTTTGTTTTTGCTTTGAGAGACAAGAACTAGCTGTGTCCCAGAGGAGCATTGCCTCAGCCTCAGGCTTTGGTGGTTTGTCAGTGTTTCAAGACATACTAGCAAAAAACTCACAAATCCAAATGTTCCTTTTGGTTACTGTTTGATACCAAGATTCTTCCTTCGTCTGCTGTTGTCAAACTCTGTTTACCCATGAGTATCTTTCCCACACATCTGCAACTAGAAGAAACACAGTCTTTGCTAAACTCTTCAGATGCTTGGGCACACCTGAGGCCTTCCCAAACACACCTCCTCCTGCCATATGACTTCTGGAACTGACTTGTGTTTGCTCTTTCTATGCACTTGCAGTAACCAAGCCATTTGTCTTAGCATGGAGATGTTAGCTAAAAGCCTGCTAACTCAGGCTTCAAGGGGCTGGAACAGGAAAGAATTGCCCACCCGAGCCTGAATTTCTCTTTCCTTGGGCTTTTGTCATCCTCAAAGTGAGTGGAACCAAGGCCCCTCTTTAGGCTCTGCACATCTTCATTTTCCACACCGAGGTACAGCTGGCACCCAGGCCTCTCTTAGGATATGGAGGAGAACGCATGGGGCCATGATGTTACGTTTTTCAGGTTTGTAGTTCCCCAGCTGCAGACACTGATTGTGGGTACAGGCTTACAATTGGTTGCTCACTCCAGACTCTAAGGAGGGATCTCAAGTTAGACAAGGCTAGAGACAAGTACTTATGTTGGTGTGATCTACCTTGAGCATGGGTGTGGGCTGCCACACACTTACACAAGATTTTAAAATACCAGAGAGTGACCCTTCAAAACCAAGTGTTCTCTGATATCATCTAAAGAAAAAGATGATTTGTCTCTTGTCAATCTCCATTCCCAAAGCAGAACTCAACAGATGGTCAAGAATCACCAGACGAATCTGTACCAATTCTGAGGACAGGTGCTTTGGGTTTAGCCTGTAATGAGTGGCCTCAACAGCAGGTTTTTTTTTTTTTTCCCACCATAACATCAATGGATTCCTTCTCTGATTCTTTAGAAAATGCAGCCATTTGTGGTATTTGGTTTTACAGGAAAACAAATAAATGTCTTTTGTGTATATATTATATTGGTATATCATAGTACTCTGTTTGAGCTCACAGAGAAGCTGGCTCTGGAGGTGGGACTTGGCCTTCCTACTCAATACCCAAGCATGCTTGAAAGTGTACTCCTAAACCTGTTCTTGTCAGTCTAAACCCCTGGTTCAAGGAAAGGAGAGCAATAAAGCAGCCCAAGAGGAAAGGTGCTATGCCTTTAGGAACAGCTCAAGGTAAGTTGATTTGCAACAAAGGTTTCTATTGTTCTCTAACAGGAAGATGCCTTAATGAACATAGTTAATAGGATTTTCATCCACAGAGCGGACTTCATCTGGAAAATCCTCTCCCAGTAACAGTTTTAACAGGTCTTCTTTTCATTTGTGCAGCATTCTGTGAACATCAATTTGATGATGGTTTGCTATCTGTTAGCTTTCTTTATACTGTACTCATAGAAAACTGAAGGTACAGGTATGGTAGATCATTCTGGACCATATGGAATATAAAAAGATCTTTGGCTATCTTGTGTTTTCTATGAGATTTGCCTAGAAATCTACAAAGCCTTATTGTTATCACTATGTGTGCAGGTAATTTTAATTTTCATTTATTACACTAAGCTATACATATAGTTTGGATTCAGTTATCAAATAAGATGTTATTATTACTGTGATAGTAAGGAAGGAAACAAAAAGGAACTCATAAGTATAAGGTAGAAAATGTTTATTAAAAGGATATAGAAACTGTCCTAAGTGAAGATCATTAAATGTTTTAAATCAATAGCATTCTCTTTTTTAATTTTTTTATTATTAATTACACTTTATTCACTTTGTATCCCCCCATAAGCCCCTCCCTCCTCCCCTCCCAATCCCCTTCTTCATGCATGCCCCTCCACAAGTCCACTGATAGGGGAGGTCTTCTCCTTCCTTCTGATCTTAGTCTATCAGATCACATCAGGAGTGGCTGCATTGTATCTTCTGTGGCCTGGTAAGGCTGCTCCCCCTCAGGGGGAAGTGATCAAAGAAGAGTCCAATCAGATTATGTCAGAGGCAGTCCTCTTCCCATTACTATGCAACCCACTTGGACACTGAACTGTCATTCTCTTAACTTAAAGATCTACTTTTGGTAATGTTTATAAGGACTGACTTATAGGATCAAAACTGTCTAATAGAGACAGTTTGCTTTTGGCAAACTTTATCTAAATGTTATACAAAAGTTAAAGATACTAGATTGGCATAACTGACCTGGGTATTTAATAAGCATCCTTAGAGGCCTACTAATATAGTCAGAGGAAGTAAATGACGTTAATAATGGCTCTTGCCCTTAAAAGTACTGCAGCTCCATCAAGCCACCTGTTTTCCTGATCATAGAAGCTATGGATCTCAAAGGGCATACTCTAACCAGTGCATTTTAACATTTTTATGTTCTCCAAACAGAGGAGTCAACACAAAAGAAAATGCACTCAACGGTTCAAAAGGAAGTGGACAGCAATGTCTTGTGACTCATGTGCAACAGATGGCATAGTGATAAGAAGAAAAAGAAAAAAAAAAGGAACAAGTGGCTAAAGGAATCAGAGGGTCCTCCCAAACCCAAATGACCCCCAAGAACCTAACACTCAATTGACGTTGACAGTTAAGAAAAAAAAAAATAACAATAGTTTGAGCCACCTGCATGGTCTTAAAGGGGCAAAAAAGTGTAATCAAAGGTTAAAAATTATATAAATTTTAACCTGTGTGTATGTATATTTATATATAATATATATGAATCATAACAAACATTAGGCTTAAGTCTATGTGAGATGGATTTCAGCAAAGCATTTCTGACTAATCTTTTTTCTTCATAAGGAAATGTTTCAAGCCTTACAACATTCAACATGGGAACCTATTCATATGCTAGTTAAATATCATCTCTTCCATTCTAGAAGCCAGATGAAGGGGGTCCTCACATGAGGATCTGAGCCATTCCAACAACTATGAAAGTATCTGGTAGTAGATCCTGGGTTGGAGATCCCTGAGTTGGGGAGGACCTGAGGAGCCCAAAGGATGGGTGTTCTTGAGAGCTTATGGAGTGATTCTCATGGACTTTGATTTGAACATTTTAATTTTTAGTTTTACACAATGTCATTTGTTCTGGCTTCTGGTACTCTGTGGCTTGTAATGCTGAGCTGTTACAGAAATCCGTGCCTGGCCCTGCTGGAAGCGAATCTTTCCTCTGCTCAGAGGTCTCTAGTTTCCCTTCTTTGTGACTCCATTTTGAAAGTTAAATTTTATGTATTTTTATTTGTGCATGGGTGCTTTCTCTGTGTGTATATCTGATGCTTGCAGAAACTAAAAGAAACTCAACCAAGGACCATCTATGGATATAACCTAGAACTTCTGCTCGGATGTGGCCTGTGGTAGCTCAGTAACCAAGTAGTTTTCCAAAGTAAGGGGGACATGGACTATTTCTAACAGGATCTCAAGGGCAGGCTGTTTGACACCTCCCCCCAGGGGAGGAGCAGTCTGTTAGGCCACAGAGGAGGACTTTGCAGCCAGCCCTGAAGATACCTGATAAAACAGGGACAGATGAAAGGGGAGGAGGTCCTCCCCTATCAGGGGACTTGGAAAGGGGCAGGGAGGAGACCAGGGAGGGAGTGTGGGGTTGGGGAGGGAATGAGGGAGCGGGATACAGCTGGGACACGGAGTTAACAAAATGTAACTAAAAAGAAAAAAAATAAATAAAATAAAAAAAAAAAAAAAAAAAAAAAAAAAAAAAAAAAAAAAAAAAAAAAAGAAACTAAAAGAAGGTATCAGATCCCCTGAGAATGGAGTTACACACAGTTATGAACTACCATGTGGGTGCTGGGAATCAAATCTAGAAGAGCAGCCAGTGCTCTTAACCACTAAGCCATCTCTCTATCTGCGCTCCCCACTACTCATTTTTTTTTCTTCAAAATTTTACTATTTTAATTGTAAAAAATTAAATTTTAAGTAATTTTTCTTAACCTGGTGACAGATATTTATATAAAACCTCTCAAACAAGATGGCAGCATTTTTGTTATTATAGCTAGCAGTAAAGTACACCATCTATTATTTTCAAAATCACAAATTAGACTATCCATCACATTTACTGTGTTTCTAGACATTCGGTGCTGAACACGAGGAAAGAAATCAAAGGTTTCAAAACTGGAGAGGCAGTCACGCCACATTTGTAACCTGAGCATGGCAAGCAACTATTAAAACAGCGTGAAACTATTAAAACAGTAAGGGAATCCAGGAAGGCTGTGAGGTAAAAATTTGAATTATAAGGTGATACTTTATTTGTAATGATCAACAAAAAATAATTCACACCATGAGAAAAACATATCAATAAAAGGGGAAGTATGGAGAAACATAGCTAAAATCAAAAGCTTCAACATAAAGAATGCTGAACAAAGAACAGAAAATCAGCAAATATGACAGTAAGAGCACATCTCAGTCATGTTCTTGGATGAGGAGAGTAGATGATATGAGAATGGCAGTACTCAAATTGCTCTAGAAAATCATCTGAACAACAAAAAATACAACTACCTTTTAAAAAAGTATTTTCAAAAGCAAATTGATTATGTTTCTACATTTTAAATTATTTAATAGCATTCAGCGGCACAACAGTTTTTCTACCTGGCTGGTATTTTTGTGTTCTTTTTTCTTTAATTATTTTTTTTGAAAATTTTTATTTATTACAGTTTATTCACTTTGTATCCTGGCTATGGCCTTCTCCCTCTTCTCCCCCACACCCCTTCCCTAGTCCACTGAAAGGGAAGGACCTCCTCCCTTCTATCTGACCCTAACCTATCAGGCCCACTACTCTTCTTTTGCCTTTACTTCCTGTCTCTTAGCTCCTGTGGAGAACTTCTTCACAATACCTGACTAATATACAAATGAATTTCATTGATGGTTTTTTGAGATCCCTTATGTAGATAGGCCTATGTTAAGGGAAACACACTCAAAGCCCCCAAAATGATGTCAAACTTCTTTAATTTTCAGAGTTATCTCTTAGAAAGGGGAAATGGTGAGACCAGGAGACAGGAGTTGCCTAGACAGATTAGATGCAAGGACCTTGAAAGCAACACTTCCAGGAATGTCTTTAGTTCCCCATGGAGAAATGCCTCATGACATCTCCTGCATGAGTACCTTTGCCTGGAGGAGGTTACCTGAGAGGGTCAGGTAGTAATCCCTTGTGGAGAACAACTTTAGAATTGATCTCTAGGTTTTCATAGAGTGAGTTGTATCAATTCCCCAATTTTAGCCCATCTCCTAAATGATGTTAGAATTACCACTTTATTGAAGTAGAGTGCTTTTCCTTCCTAGAAAGTCCATCTCTCCTGTAGTAGCTTTTAGACCGACACCCATGCCAGGGTCTGACTGCTTGACTCAGCAAAACATAACTCTCACTCTGTTCTCTCACCATCCCTCACACATTTTCTCATAAGTGGCATTCTTTTCTCTTTAAGAGAAGATCCCCAATTTTCCTAGATGGGCTCCCAAGTTTCCATAACAGAAAGACATGCACAAGAAAAAGTCAAAAGGTAACGTTTCTTTTTTTTTTCAGTGATTGATGTGTGTGTGTGTGTGTGTGTGTGTGTGTCTCCACAAATACAAGAGAAAATTATTGTCTCCCCCTAATAAAGATGATCATAAAAAATATAGCTTGGAAAATGTGTACATGCATATAGATGCATGAGTCTACACATGTTTCTTGTGAAAAATAATTGCACACATTTGTCATTTTATATAGTCTTTAGCAGCACCTTATACAGCTGGCATACTTTCAATCAATAATGTATTTCTGAGTGTATGGAAACAACCTAGGAACCTGCTACAGAAGGCCTCTGAAAGCCAGAAGAAGAAAACAGGAAACAACCTCGGAACCTGCCACAGAGGGCATCTGAAAGCCTCTGCCCTTCAGACTATCAAAACATATGCTGAGCCTGATGGCCAACTGGCGGGCAGAGTGAATAGAATTTTATGTAAGAAGTGGGAAATAGCAAGAGCTGGAGAGGACAGGAACTCCACAAGGAGAACAACACAACAAGAAAATTTGAACACAGGGAACTTCCCAAAGACTCATACTCCAACCAAGGACTATTCATGGAGATAACCTAGAACCCCTGCACAGATGTAGCCCATGGCAGTTTAGTGTCCAAGTGGCTTACATAGTGCTGGGAAGAGGGACTGCCTTTGACATAAACTGATTGGCCTGCTCTTTGATCACCTCCCCCTGAGGGGGGAGCACCCTTACCAGGCCACAGAAGAAGACAATGCAGCCATTCCTGATGTGATCTGATAGACTAAGATCAGAAAGAAGGAGAGGAGGACCTCCCCTATCAGTGGATGTGGGGAGGAGCATACATGGAGAAAGGGGAGGTAGGGTGGAATCGGGAGGGGAGGAGGGAGGGGCTTATGGGGGATACAAAATGAATAAAGTGTAATTAATAATAATAATAAAAAAACTAAATATGAAAAAAAAGAAATTTTACATGTTATTTCTCAAGACCCTTAAGAAAATGTTAAGGTGTGTGGTAGGTGATGCCTAGTAGGAAGAAATACTACTTTAAAACATCACGTATCAGAGGAGAGCTTTGCAGCCAGTCCTGAAGATACCTGATAAAACAGGATCAGATGAATGGGAAGGAGGTCCCCCCTATCAGTGGACTTGGAAAGGGGCACGGTGGAGATGAGGGAGGGAAGGAGGGACTGGGAGGGAATGAGGGATTGGGACACGGCTGGGATACAGAGTTAATAAAATGTAACTGATAAGAAAAAAATACAATTAAAAGAAAACATCATGTATCATAACCACTTTCTTATACACATGTATTTCATTTTTATGAACCCCTTCTTACTTTCAGTTGGAAAATATGTATCATTCATTTTGATGCGGTTCTAAATAGAATTGTGTTTCTCCACCCCACTCCTGACAAGGACTCACTATGTATCCACGATTGGCTGTGAAGTCACAATCTTTTTCTTCAAACCACAGAATGCTAGGATGATAGGTAGGGGCACAATCTGGCTTTTGGCACTAGTTCTTATACACATCTACTCAGTAGTGATTCCCGGTAGACTTCACAGCAAGCAGGAAAACGTGATCCACTAAGAGACAATTCAACTCAGCTTCACTTTATTTTAACTGCCTCTGGACCAAGACTTCGAAAGTCTGGCCCAGATAATTTTTCTTCAGCCATATTTAAGCACCGCACAATTTTGGAAAAAGTATTCAGATAACAAATAACTCAGTCCAGAGTGCACAACAGTTTAAGAAGTGCTTCCATTGAGATTCTTTACACAGTGCAAGGAATCATATGAAAGAAGGGGGAGTTAGTATGATGTGGAAAGGATGGGAGCTCCACAAGGACCAAATATATCTGAGCACAGGGTCTTTTCTGAGACTGACATTCAACCAAGGACCATGTATGGATATAACCTAGAATCTCTGCTCAGATGTAGCCCGTGGTAGCTCAGTAACCAATTGGCTTCCCCTAGTAAGGGAAACAGGCACTATTTCTGACAGGAACTCAATGGCAGGCCCTTTGACCTCCCCACCCCCCAAGGGAGGAGCAGTCCTGCTAGGCCACAGAGGAGGACTTTGCAGCGAGTCCTGAAGATACCTGATAAAACAAGGTCAGATGACGGGAGGTCCTCCCCAATCAGTGGACTTGGAAAGGAGCAGGGAGGAGATGAGAGAAGGAGGGTGGTATTGGGAGGGAATGAAGGAGTGGGATACAGAGTTAATAAAATGTAACTAATAATAAAATAAAACTTAAAAAATGAGAAAACAAGAACAACAACAACAAAAAAAGAGATTTCCTTGCACTCTGCCGAAGGTTTGGTTTTGAGTCTCAGTATCTGCTTTGATACACTGCTAGATACAGTCTTTCAGAAGCCCTCTGTGGTAGGCTCCTGTCCTGTTACTCGTCTTCTCCTACATCCAATGTCCATCCCATTTAACTTTCTAAGTGAGGATTGATCATCTTACCCGTATCCTCTTTGTTGTTTATCTTCTTTAGGTGTATAGATTTCATTATGTTTATCCTATCTTATAGGTCTATATAAGTGAGTATATACCATGTGTGTCTTTCTCCTTCTGGGATACCTCACTCAGAATGATCTTTTCTAGATCCCACCATTTGCCTGCAAATTTCATGATTTCCTCCTTTTTGATTGCTGAGAAGTATTCCATTGTGTAAAAACACCACAATTTCTGTATCCATTCCTCTATTGATGGACATCTGGGTTGTTTCCAAGTTCTGGCTATTACAAATAAAGCTGCTAAAAACATAGTTGAGCAAGTATCTCTTTTGTGTACTTGAGCAAATTTTGGGTATATACCTAGGAGTGGTATAGCTGGGTCTTGAGGAAGCACTATTCCTAATTGTCTGAGAAAGCGCCAGATAGATTTCCAAAGTGGGTTCCCCTTTCTCCACAACCTGTCCAGCATGTGTTGTCACTTGAGTTTTTCATCTTGGCCATTCTGATGGTTGTAAGGTGGAATCTCAGGGTCGTTTTGATTTGCATTTCCCTAATGGCTAATGAGGTTGAGCATTTCATTGTTTCTCTGCCATTCGATATTCCTCTGTCGAGAATTCTCTGTTTAGCTCTGTTCCCCATTTTTTTAATTGGATTACTTGGTTGGCTGCTTTTCATCTTCTTTAGTTCTTTGTATATACTGGATATTAGCCCTCTGTCAGATAAAGGGTTGGTGAAGATTCTTTCCCAATCTGTAGGCAGTCATTTTGTTTTGATGACAGTGTCCTTTGCTTTACAGAAGCTTTTCAGTTTCATGAGGTCCCATTTATTGATTGTTGCTCTTAGAGGCTGTGCTGTTGGTGTTCTGTTCAGGAAGTTGTCTCCTGTGCCAATGAGTTCTAGGCTATTCCTCACTTTTTTCTTCTAACAGATTTAGAGTATCTGGTTTTATGTTGAGGTCTTTGATCCACTTGGACTGTAGTTTTATGCAGGGTGATAAATATAGATCTATTTTCATTTTTCTGCATGTAGACATCCAGTTAGACCAGCCCCATTTGTTGAAGAGGCTGTCTTTTTTCCATTGTATGGTTTTGGCTTCTTTGTAAAAAATCGAGTATTCATAGGTGTGTGGGTTTATTTCTGGGTCTTCTATGCGGTTCCATTGATCCTCCTTTCTGTTTTTATGCCAATACCATGCATTTTTTTTATTACTATTGCTCTGTAGTACAGCTTGAGATCGGGGATGGAGATACCTCCAGATGATCCGTTGTTGTACAGGATTGTTTTGGAGATTCTGGGTTTTTTGTTTTTCCATATTAAGTTGAGAATCTTTTTTTCAAGGTCTGTAAAGAATTGAGTTGGTATTTTGAGGGGAATTGCATTGAATCTGTAGATTTCTTTTGGCAGGATGGTCATTTTCACAATATTAATTCTACCAATCCGTGAGCACGGGAGATCTTTCCATCTTCTGATATCTTCTTCAATTTCTTTCTTCAGAGACTTGAAGTTTTTCTCAAGAAGGTCTTTCACTTGCTTGGTTAGTGTCACCCCAAGGTACTTTATATTATTAGTGGCTATTGTGAAGGGTATTGTTTCCCTAATTTCTTTCTCGGCCCTTATGTCTTTGGTATACAGGAAGGCTTCTGATTTTTTTGAGTTGATTTTGTATCGTGCCACTTTGCTGAAAGTGTTTATCAGCTGAAGGAGTTCTCTCGTTGAATTTTTGGGGTCGCTCATGTATACTATCATATCATCTGCAAATAGTGACACTTTGCCCTCTTCCTTTCCAATTTGTATCCCCTTGATCTCCTTTAGTTGTCTTATTGATCTGTCTAGGACTTCAAATACTATGTTGAGGTATGGAGAGAGTGGGCAGCCTTGTCTTGTCCCTGATTTCAGTGGGATTGATTTAAGTTTCTCTCCATTGAGTTTGATGTTGGCTATAGGCTTGCTGTATATTGCCTTTACTATGTTTAGATATGTGCCTTGTATCCCTGATCTCTCCAAGACTTTAAACATGAATGGGTGTTGGACTTTGTCAAATGCTTTTTCAGCATCTAAGGAGATGATCATGTGGTTTTTCTCTTTCAGTCTGTTTATGTGGTGGATTACATTGATGGATTTCCGTATGCTGAACCACCTTTGCATTCCTGGGATGAAGCCTACTTGGTCATGGTGGATGATATCTTTGGTGTGTTCTTGGATTCGGTTTGCAAGTATTTTATTGAGTATCTTTGCGTCAATGTTCATAAGAGAGATAGGTATGAAGTTCTCTTTTTTGTTGGGTCTTTGTGTGGTTTAGGTATCAAGGTGACTGTGGCTTCATAGAATGAGTTTAGTAATGTTCCTTCTGTTTCTATTTTGTGGAATAGTTTTAGGAGAATTGGTGTTAGCACTTCTTTGAAGGTCTGGTAGAATTCTGCGCTGAAACCTTCTGGCCCAGGGCTTTTTTTGGAGGGGAGACTGTTAATGACTGCTTCAATTTCCTTGGGGGATATAGGGATATTCAGCCTTTTTATCTGATCTTGACTTAATATTGGAAGATGGAATCTATCAAGAAAATTGTCCATTTCATTTAGATTTTCAAATTTTGTGGCATATAGGCTTTTGTAGTATGATCTAATGATTGTTTGAATTTCCTCAGTGTCTGCAGTTATGTCCCCCTTTTCATTTCTGATTTTGCTGAGTTGGATAGATTCTCTCTGCTTTTTAGTTTGGCTAAGGGTTTGTCTATCTTGTTGATTTTCTCAAAGAACCAGCTTTTTGTTTCATTGATTCTTTGAATAGTTTTATTTGTTTCTAATTGCTTGATTTCAGCCCTGAGTTTGATTATTTCCAGCCGTCTGCTTCTCTTGGGTGTATCTGCTTCTTTTTTTTCTAGGGTTTTCAGTTGGGCCATTAAGGTGCTTGTATGTGATGTTACAAATTTCTTCTTGAAGGCACTTAGTGCTATAAATTTTCCTCTGAGCACTGCTTTAATGTGTCCCATAAATTTGGGTATGTTCTGCCTTCATTTTCACTGAATTCTAGGAAGTCTTTAATTTCTTTCTTTATTTCTTCCTTAACCCAGCTGTCATTGAGTAACAACTTGTTCAGTTTCCATGTGCGTGTCAGCGCTTTGTTATTTCTGTTGTTGTTGAGGTCCAGCTTTAGTCCATGGTGGTCAGATAGAATACAAGGGATTATTTCAATCTTTTTGTATATGTTGAGGCTTGCTTTATGACCAACTATATGGTCTATTTTGGAGAAGGATTTCATGGGGTCCTGAAAAGAAGGTATACCTGTGAGTTTGGATGAAAAATTCTGTAGATGTCTATTAGTTCCATTTGATTTAGGGACTCTGTAAGTGTTTTTATTTTCCTATTTGTTTTCTGTCTAGTTGATCTGTCCCTTGGTGAGAGTGGAGTGTTGACATCTCCCACTATTAAGGTATTAGGATCAATGTGTGCTTTAAGCTTTAATATTGTTTCATTTTTTTAATGTAGGTGTTCTTGTATTTGGGGCATAGATATTCAAAATTGTGATCTCCTCTTGGTGAATTTTTCCTTTGATGAGGATATAGTGTCCCTCCTTATCTTTTTTGATTAACTTGGGTTGAAAGTCTATTTTATTAGATATTAGGATGGCTACTCCAGCTTGTTTTCTGGAACCATTTGCTTGAAAAACATTTTTCCAGCCCTTTACTCTGAGGTGGTGTTTATCTTTGTTGCATAGGTGTGTTTCTTGGATGCAACAGAATGTTGGATCCTGTTTCAGCAACCATTCTGTTAATCTGTATCTTTTTATTGGGGAGTTGAGTCCGTTGATGTTGATAGATACTAGTGACCAACAATTGTTACTTACTTTTGGTGTGGGGTTGGTGGTGTCACTGAGTTTTATTGCTTGTATTCTTTTTTTTTTTTGTGTGTGTGTGTGTGTAGTTATCTATTTCCTCTGTTTACTTAGATGTAGTTGTTTTCTTAGGGTTGGAGTTTCCCTTTTAGTAACTTCTGTAGAGCTGGGTTACTATGTAGATATTGTTTAAATTTGGTTTTGTCATGGAATATTTTGAATTCTCCGTGTATGTTGATTGAAAGTTTTGCTGGGTATAGCAGTCTGGGTTGGAATCTGTGGTCCCTTAAGGACTGCATGATTTCTGTCCAGGCCCTTCTGGCTTTCATAGTTTCTGTTGAGAAATCTGGTGTGATTCTGATAGGTCTACCTTCATATGTTACTTGGCCTTTTTCCCTTGCTGCTTTTAGAATTTTTTCTTTGTTATGTAGGTTCAGTGTTTTGACTATGATGTGACTTGAAGAATTTCTTTTCTGGTCTAGTCTATTTGGTGTTCTGTAGGCCTCTTGTATGTTTATGGGCATCTCTTCTTTAAGTTGGGAAAGTTTTCTTCTATAATTTTCTTGAAAATTTTCCGGACCTTTGAGCCTGATATTTTCTTTTTCTTCTACTCCTAACAGTCAGCTCTGTGGCACTGTGTCAGCAGGACTCGGTGTCCACCTGTCCTGTGTGCTGCCTCTCCGTCCTTTCCCTCTGCCAAGAGGGATTATGTTGGCTGGTCCCGGGGTAGCTTGGGAAAGAGTTAGGTTGAGTGTTCTCAATCCCAGATCTGGGGCCCAGATCTCTCTGCCAGAAGCAGCCTGGCGGTAGAACCTATGATTGCTGATTCTGAGAGAGTACCAGTTAGGGAGGAAATCTTAAATGTTCTATTTTACCAATAAAGACTCAGGACCCAGATGCTGAAGTGAAAATCTGCTAGCTCAGAGAGACAAAGAAAGCACCCAGTTGACTTTCCTTCTCAGCTCAGGTCTAGATGGAAAAAAACAAAAGTCTCACTAGCATTGCTGACAAACAAGGAGGAAAAACAAACTAACAACCCCCCCCCAAAAAAACCCAACCCAAACCAAACCAAGAAATCCCTTACATCCAAAGATTGCTATCCCAGAGCCTCCAACTCCCACCAAACCAGAGAGCTAGAAAGCTAAAGCCTCACCTAAAGCCAAAGAGCTAAAGCCCCTTCTCTTCTACATGCTGTCTTAAATACCCTTCAATTCAAAGTCTCTCCTACTCTTTAATCCCCCTGTCATCTGGTTTCTTGTTCTGCCTCTTGACCTAGGGTTAACTTCACTAAATCCTGTGTACAGAAAGCTTTAGGATTAAAGTTGAATACCAGGGCTCAGTGAAGTACACCATAACCACCTGTTTATAACAAACAGAAAGTTCTTGGAATAAAAATGTGTGTTAGGATTCAACCACAAAAACAAGACAAAGAGTGTTACAGTTCAAAATTTTGGGGTTCCAATGGTGTCACGTATCTTGCAACAGGATACTGTATCTCTGCCTTTTGGTTAATTTGGCTTGTTGATTTTTCTCAAAGATCCAGCCCTTGGTTTCATTGATTTTTATTGCTATCTTTGTTTCTAATTTATTGATTTCAGCCCTGAGAGTTTGATTATTTTCTGCCATCTACTCTTCTTGTGTGTGTTTGCTTCTTTTTCTTTTAAAGCATTCAGGTGTTCTTTTATCTATTTTATTTATTTATTTTTATTTTTTTGTATTTTGAAAAAAAATTTTCATTAATTACACTTTATTCATTTTGTATCTCCCCATAAGCCCCTCCCTCCTCCCCTCCCGGTCCCATCCTCCCCCCCCCTTTCAGCATGCATGACCTTCCCCAAGTCCACTGATAGGGGAGGTCCTCCTCTCCTTCTTTCTGATCTTAGTCTATCAGTTCTCATCAGAAGTGGCTGCATTGTCAGGGATCTAGGTTATCTCCATGGATAGTCCTTGGTAGGAGTGTGAGTCTCTGGGAAGTTCCCTGTGTTCAAATTTTCTTGTTCTGTTGCTCTCCTTGTGGAGTTCCTGTCCTCTCCAGCTCTTACTATTTCCCGCTTCTTACATAAAACTCCATTCACTCTGCCCGTCAGTTGGCCATCAGGCTCAGCATCTGCTTTGACAGTCTATACTGCAGAGGCTTTCAGAGGTCCTCTGTGACAGGTTCCGAGGTTGTTTCCTTATTTCTTCTGGCTTTCAGAGGCCCTCTGTAGCAGGTTCCTAGGTTGTTTCCTGTTTTCTTCTTCTTCTGATGTCCATCCTCTTTGCCTTTCAGGATGGGGATTGAACATTTTAGTTAGGGTCCTCTCTTTTGCTTAGTTTGTTTAGATGTACAGATATTAGTGGGTTTATTCTATGTTGTATGTTTATATGAGTGAGTATATACCATGTGTGTCTTTTTACTTCTGGGACAATTCACTCAGGATGATCCTTTCCAGGTCCCACCATTTACCTGCAAATTCCATGATTTCCTTATTTTTCATTGCTGAGTAATACTCCATTGTATAGATGTATCACAATTTCTGCATCCAATCTTCAGTTGAGGGCCATCTGGCCTATTTCCAGGTTCTGGCTATTACAAATAAAGCTGCTACAAACATGGTTGAGCAAATGTCCTTTTTGTGTACTTGAGCCCCTTTTGTGTATATGCCTAGGAGTGGTATGGCTGGATCTTGAGGCAGCACTACTCCTAGTTGTCTGAGAAAGGGCCAGATTGATTTCCAGAGTGGTTGTACAAGTTTACATTCCCACCAGCAGTGGAGAAGGGTTCCCCTTTCTCCACCACCTGTCCAGCATGTGTTGTCACTTGAGTTTTTCATCTTGGCCATTCTGATGGGTGTAAGGTGAAATCTCAGGGTTGTTTTGATTTGCCTTTCCCTAATGGCTAATGAGCTCGAGCATTTCTTTAAGTGCTTCTCTGCCATTCGATATTCCTCTTTCGAGAATTCTCTGTTTAGCTCTGTTCCCCATTTTTTAAGTGGATTACTTGGTTTATTCCTTTTCAGCTTGTTTAGTTCTTTATATATATTGGATATGAGTCCTCTGTCAGATAAAGGGTTGGTGATGATTCTTTCCCAATCTGTAGGCAGTCGCTTTGTTTTGATGATGGTGTCCTTTGCTTTACAGAAGCTTTTCAATTTCATGAGGTCCCATTTAATGATTGTTGCTCTTAGAGCCTGTGCTGTTGGTGTTCTCTTCAGGAAGTTTTCTCCTGTACCAATGAGTTCTAGGGTATTCCCCACTTTTTTTTCTAGCCGATTTAATGTGTCTGGTTTTATGTTGAGGTCTTTGATCCATTTGGACTTCAGTTTTGTGCAGGGTGATAAGTATGGATCTATTTTCATTTTTCTACATGCAGACATCCAGTTGGACCAGCACAATTTGTTGAAGATGCTATCTTTTTTCCATTGTATGGTTTTGGCATCTTTGTCAAAAATCAGGTGTCCATAAGTGTGTGGGTTTATTTCTGGGTCTTCTGTTTGATTCCATTGATCCACCATTCTGTTTCTATTCCAGTACCATGCAGTTTTTATAACTGTTGCTCTATAGTACAGCTTGAGATCAGGGATGGAGATATCTCCAGAAGATCTTTTATTGTAGAGGATTGTTTTAGCAATTCTCGGTTTCTTGTTATTCCATACGAAGTTGAGAATTTTTCTTTCCAGGTCTGTAAAAAATTGTGTTGGCAATTTGATGGGAATTGCATTAAATCTGTAGATTGCTTTTGGTAAGATGGTCATTTTTACTATGTTAATCCTGCCAAGCCATGAGCATGGGAGATCTTTCCATCTTCTCATATCTTCCTCTAATTCTTTCTTCAGAGATTTGAAATTTTTTTCATACAAGTCTTTGACTTGCTTGGTTAGGGTTACACCAAGGTACTTTATGTCATTTGTGGCTATTGTGAAGGGTGTTGTTTCTCTAATTTCTTTCTCAGTCCTTTTGTCTTTTGTATACAGGAGTGCTACTGATTTTTTGAGTTGATTTTGTATCCGGCCACTTTGTTGAAGGTGTTTATCAGCTGTAGGAGTTCCCTGGTAGAGTTTTTGGGGTCACTCATATATACTATTATATTATCTGCAAATAGTGATAATTTGACTTCTTCCTTTCCCATCTCTATCCCCTTGATCTCCTTCAACTGACTTATTGCTCTAGCAAGGACTTCCAGCACTATTTTGAAGAGATATGGAGAGAGTGGGCAGCCTTGTCTTGTCCCTGATTTCAGTGGGATTGCTTTAAGTTTCTCTCCATTGAGTTTGATGTATGCTATAGGCTTGCTGTATATCGCCTTTACTATGTTTACATATGTGCCTTGTATCCCTGATCTCTCCAATACTTTAAACATGAATGGATGTTGGTTTTTGTCAAATGCTTTTTCAGCATCTAGGGAGATTATCATGTGGTTTTTTTTCTTTCAGTTTGTTAATATGGTGGATCACATTGGTTGATTTCCGTATATTCAACCACCCCTGCATACCTGGGATGAAGCCTACTTGGTCATAGTAGATAATATCTTTGATGTGTTCTTGGATTCGGTTTGCAAGTATTTTGTTAAGTATTTTTGCATCCATGTTCATAAGGGAGATTGGCCTGAATTTCTCTTTCTTTGTTGAGTCTGTGTGATGTTTAGGTACCAAGGTGATGTGGCTTCATACAATGAGTTTGGTAATGTTCCTTCTGTTTCTATTTTGTGGAATAGTTTGAAGAGAATTGGAGTTAGCTCTTCTTTGAAGGTCTGGTAGAATTCTGCGCTGAAGCCATCTGGT
The DNA here is from genome assembly GCF_907164565.1 of Psammomys obesus. Taxonomy (NCBI): domain Eukaryota; kingdom Metazoa; phylum Chordata; class Mammalia; order Rodentia; family Muridae; genus Psammomys; species Psammomys obesus. The sequence goes on along the minus strand of NW_026594184.1, from coordinate 2,416,664 downwards.
CCTGGGCTTTTTTTGGATGGGAGACTTTTGATGACTGCTTCTATTTCTTTGGGGGATTTAGGACTATTTAATTGATTTACCTGGTCCTGCTTCAGCTTTGGTAAGTCAAATTGATCAAGAAAATTGTCCATTTCATTTAGATTTTCAAATTTTGTGGCATATAGACTTTTGAAGTAAGTCCTAATGATTGTTTGGATTTCCTCAGTGTCTGTAGTTATGTCCCCCTTTTCATTTCTGATTTTGTTGATTTGGGTGGTGTCTCTCTGCCTTTTAGTTAGCTTGGCTAAGGGTTTGTCGATCTTGTTGATTTTCTCAAAGAACTAGCTCTTGGTTTCATTGATTCTTTGAATTGTTTTATTTGTTTTTAATTGATTAATTTCAACCCTGAATTTGATTATTTCCAGCCATCTACTTCTTTTTGGTGTGTCTGCTTCTTTTTCTAGGGTTTTTAAGTGGGCCATTAAGTTGCTTGAATAAGCTGTCTTGAATTTCTTCTTGAAGGCACTTAGTGCTATGAACTTTCCTCTTAGCACTGCTTTCATTGTGTCCCACAAGTTTGGGCATGTTGTGTCTTCATTTTCATTGAGTTCTAGGAAGACTTTAATTTCTTTCTTTATTTCTTGGGTTTTATTTTCCCTTCCAGTGTCTTCTGTAATGGTGGATTTGTGTTTAGGTATTGTTGAAATTTGTTTTTGTCATTGAATATCTTGTTTTCTCCGTCTATGAGGACTGAGAGTTTGGCAGGGTATAGTAGCCTGGGCTGACATCTGTGTTCTCTTAGGGTCTGCATGATATCCTTCCAGGCCCTCCTGGCTTTCTTAGTCTCTGTTGAGAATCAGGTGTGATTCTAATGGGTTTGCCATTATATGTTACTTGGCCTTTATCCCTTGCAGCTTTTAGTATTTTTTCTTTGTTCTGTATACTTACTGTTTTGATTATTATGTGGCAGGAGGATTTTCTTTTCTGGTCAACTTTGTTGGGTGTTTTGTAGTCCTCGTTTATTCTTATTCGCTTCTCCTTTAACTTGGAGAAATTTTCTTCAGTGATTTTGTTGAAAATATTTTCTGGGCCTTGGAGAAGGGAGTCTTCTTTTTCTTCTATACCTATTATTTTTAAGTTTTGTCTTTTCATATTGTATTGGATTTCTTGGACGGTCTGTGTCAGGAATTTTTTGGATTTAACATTTTCTTTGACAGATACATTGATTTCTTCCATTGTATCTTCTACACCTGAGATTCTTTCTTCCATTTCTTGTATTCTGTTGGTTATGCTTACCTCTGTAGTTCCTGTTTTCTTCCCTAAATTCTTCCTCTCCATTATTTCCTCCATTTGTCTTTTCTTTAATTTTTCTAGTTCTATCTTCAGGTCTTGAGTTGTTTTGTTTACTTCCTTCACCTGTCTGCTTGTATTTTCCTCTTTTTCTTTTAGTTCCTTCAACTCTGTTTCTTTTATTTCTTTCAGTGATTAATTATTTCTTCTATGAAGGCTGCAAACTTTTTGGCTGCATCTTCCTGTGTTTCTTCACGGATGGCCATAATCTGCTTGTCTTTAACTTTCTCCATTTCTTTACGTATAGTCATGATCTGTTTGGTTTTATCTTCCTCTAATTCTTTACATATTTTATTTGTTTCCTCTATTATCCTCTTCATCAGCATAGATGTAAGGTCATCTTCTTGATTTTTTTTTTTTATGCTGCGTTGTCCAGGGCTTTTTGTCCCTGGATGGCTGGGTTCTGAAGATGCCATATTGCTCTGTCTTTTGTTGGTTGGGCTTTTACGCTGACTTCTACCCATTGGGCTGTTTTAGGTGTTGGCTATTAGTTTCTGTGCTTCTTGGAGTCCTGAGGTAGGGAGAATCCCCTTGGCCGGAAGATGATTTTTCCTGAGGGAGTCCTCCTCTGCTTTTTGGTTATGGTCACTATATGGCCAGTGTTTCTCAGGAATTGCCACTGCTCACCTCAGGTATATAGCCTTGAGTAGTAGCTGTGGTCTTTGTTAGGCAGGGGGGGGGATCTCCTCTTACCCATAGAAGTTCTCAAGACAGCTGCCCCACTGCTGGGTTTCTCGTTATAAATTTAGTGAGCTGCTGCTGTTGTTACAGTTTTCCAGGTACAGTCCTCTTGAAGAACCTGCTGATTCCCTAGCTGTGGGTTTTTCTCCCAACAGGGAAACTCAGTCTGTTATCCTGGGGCACACAGTTCTGTCTGGGAAAGTGAGAGGAGAGCTCAGGAAGTCTCTGGGCCAGAGGCTGAGTGCTTTGCTCTGGGCCTGGAGAATGTGCACCTAGGTTGAGTTGGCGCCTGGGGGCGCCGCTCTGGTCTGGAGGCTGTTAACTGAGGGCTCCACTCTGTTCTGAAGGCTGGGTGCCTCAGTCTGGACCGGAAGCTGTGTGTCCCTGTCTGGTATGTCGGCTGCAGGCACTGCTCTGGTCTGGATGCTGTGGGTGCAGCCCTCCTGAAGGACCCGGGATTCCCACAGTTTTGTCAGTCTAGCTAGGGATAACTGGTTGATCCTTGGCACAGTATCTGAGGGCTGCTCTAATGGCTCTCTGGCTTTTGTAGGTCTGAGGATTCAGCTGTGTGCCCCAGTGCCCTAGGAGTACTCAATAACTGCGGCTGAGCACAGCGCTCCTGCCTGCATTAGAAAGCCAGAGCCTCTGTCAGATAAAGGGTTGGTGAACATTCTTTCCCAATCTGTAGGCTGTCTATTTGTTTTGATGACAGTGTCTTTTGCTTTACAGAAGCTTTTCAGTTTCATGAGGTCCCATTTATTGATTGTTGCTCTTAGAGCCTGTGCTGTTGGTGTTCTGACAGAGGACTCATATTCAATATATATAAAGAACTAAACAAGCTGAAAAGCAATAAACCAAGTAATCCACTTAAAAAATGGGGAACAGAGCTAAACAGAGAATTCTCGAAAAGAGGAACATGGAATGGCAGAGAAACACTTAAAGGAATGCTCAACCTCATTAGCCATTAGGGAAATGCAAATCAAAACGACCCTGAGATTTCACCTTACACCCATCAGAATGGCCAAGATGAAAAACTCAAGTGATAGCACATGCTGGAGAGGTTGTGGAGAAAAGGGAACCCTCCTCCATTGCTGGTGGGAGTGTAAACTGGTTCAACCACTTTGGAAGTCAATCTGGCGCTTTCTCAGACAACTAGGAGTAGTGCTACCTCAAGACCCAGCTATACCACTCCTAGGTATATACCCAAAATGTGCTCAAGTACACAACAAGGACATTTGTTCAACCATGTTCATAGCAGCTTTATTTGTAATAGCCAGAACTTGGAAACAACCCAGATGTCCATCAACGGAGGAATGGATACAGAAATTGTGGTATTTTTACACAATGGAATACTACTCAGCAATCAAAAAGGAGGAAATCATGAAATTTGCAGGCAAGTGGTGGGATCTAGAAAAGATCATTCTGAGTGAAGTATCCCAGAAGGAGAAAGACAAACTTGGTATATACTTGCTTATATAGACCTACAAGATATGATAAACATAATGAAATCTCCACACCTAAAGAAGATAATCAAGAAAGTGGACACAGGCGAGGGTGATTAATCCTCATTTAGAAAGACAAATGGGATGAGCATTGAACTTATGACAGGAGTCTACCACAAAAGGCATCTGAAAGACTCTACCTAGCAGTGTTTCAAAGCAGACACTAAGACTCATAACCAAACCCTCGGCAGAGTGCAGGGAATCATATGAAAGAAGGGAAGTTAGTATGATATGGAAAGGATAGGAGCTCTACAAGGACCAAACATATCTGGGCACAGGGTCTTTTCTGAGACTGACACTCAACCAAGGACCATCTATGGATATAACCTAAAACTTCTGCTTGGATGTGGCCCGTGGTAGCTCAGTAACCAAGTAGTTTTCCAAAGTAAGGGGAACAAGGACTATTTCTAACAGGATCTCAAGGGCAGGCTGTTTGACCCCCCCCCCCGGGGAGGAGCAGTCTGTTAGGCCACAGAGGAGGACTTTGCAGCCAGCCCTGAAGATACCTGATAAAACAGGGTCAGATGAAAGGGGAGGAGGTCCTCCCCTATCAGTGGACTTGGAAATGGGCAGGGAGGAGACCAGGGAGGGAGTGTGGGGTTGGGGAGGGAATGAGGGAGCAGGATACAGCTGGGACACAGAATTAACAAAATGTAACTAAAAAGAAAAAAAATAATAAAAAATTAATAATAAAAAAAAGAAAAAAAATATATCAGTACCACAAATAAAAAAAAAAAAAAGAATAAAATGTTCTTTTACTGAAAAAAAAAAAAAGCCAGAGCCTAGAGTCTGTGTGAATCCAGAAAGTCTTTTGGTGCTGGGTGTCCTGAGCATTAGACCTGATGATCCCGCCCACTGGGGGTTTCCTCTTACCAGGGACACCAGTCTTTGCTTTGGGGACCGCTCTTTTGTCTGGGGTGGCGAGTAGAACCCACAGGCACAGATGCCAGCCCGTGGCTCCGCCTTTCTTGCCTTTGGGAGCCTGGGCGTCTGCCTAAACTGGATAATTTTCCCGAGACCTTTTCGGGGTGGGGGTGTCGGCTGAGTGCTCTGAGATCAGACCAGCCGTTTCCCTCCCTGTGGGCTTGCACCTGACAGTGAAATGCAGTCTTTGGTGCCCTGGTGTCCTGGGGCCCACTGTTCTATCTGAGGCAGTGAATCAGGCGCACAGGCAGGGCTCTGTGCAGGCGCCTGGGTCCCCGGCTCTGGCTCTGGGCTGGTTCCAGGGGCGCCTGTGGAATCTGAGTCTTATCCAAGGGATGTCTGGGTGACCTAAGGTCGGTCCCAATCGTTTCCTGATCTGTGGGGTTATCTCTCGACTGGAAAATGCAGTCTGTGATGTTGTGGGCCCACAGTTCAGTCTGGGACAGTGACCAGATCACGCTCGTGTGTAGCTCGGGGCTGGCGACCAAGCGCCTGGTGGAACCGGGATTTCTTCTGTGGTTTAGCTGGGTGAGTTAAAGCTGATTGAATCCCGCACTGTGCGGTCTCCTCTCACCTTGGGAACACAATCACTTGTGTTTTATGGCCGCGAGTTCTGATGCTCGTCACTGTGCCGATCCTGCTGTGCTGCTCCTCAGAATGAGGGTCCTCCCAGCACTGCCATCTTGCCCCACCTCCCAGGTGTTCTTTTAAATTGCTAGTATTAGACCCTTCCATCTTATTTTTATGAAGTCACTTAGTGTTATGAGCTTTTCTCTTAGCACTACTTTCATTTTGTCCTGTATGCTTGTACCTTTATTTTCACTGAATTCTAGGAAGACTTCAATTTCTTTATTTCCTCCCTGACCCAGTGGTCAATGAGTAGAGAGTTGTTCAGTTTTGATGAGTTTGTAGGCTTTCTTTTGTTTCTGTTGTTGTTGAAGTCCAGCTTTAATCATGCTGGACTGATAGCATACAAGGTGTTATTTCAGTTTTCTTGTATTTGTTGAGTCTTTCTTTGTGACAAAATATCTGGTCAGTTTTTTAGATAGTTCTGTTAGGTGCCAAGAAGAAGGTATATTATTTTGTGTTCGGGTGGAATGTTCTGTAGGTATCTGTTAGATCTATTTGATTCTTGACATCTGTTAGTTTCAATATTTCTTTGTTTAATTTCTGTCTTGATGACCTGTCCATTGGTGAGAGAGGAATGTTGAACTCACCTATTCATGTGTATGGTTTGATGTGTGATTTAATATTTAATAATGTTTATTTTTATTTTATACTTTGTATCTCCCCTGTACATCCCTCTCTCCCTCCCAATCCCACCCTCCCTCCCTCTTCCCCACTCATACCCCTCCCCCAGTCTACTGATATGGAAGGTCCTCCTCCCCTTCCCTCTGATCCTAGTCTATCAGGTTTCATCTGAAGTGGCTGCATTATCTTCCCCTGTGGCCTGATGAGGCTGCTGCCCCCTCAGGGGGAGGTGATCAAAGAGCAAGCCAATCAGTTCCTGTCAGAGACAGTCCCTGTCCCCATTATTATGGAACTCACTTGGACACTGTACTGCCATGGGCTACCTCTGTGCAGGGGTTCCATGCCATCTCCATGAGTGAAGTATGAGTGAAGTATCTCTTGCCTGAAGTATCAGTCTCAGAAAAGACCCCTGTGCCCAGACTTTTTGGATCTGTTGTTCTCCTTGTGGAGCTTCTGTCCTCTCCAGGTCTTACTATCTCCCACTTCACTTCTTTCATAAGATTCCCTGTACTCTGCCCAAAGTTTGGCTAATAAGTCTCAGCATATGCCTCGATACCCTGCAGGGTAGAGCCTTTCAGAGACCCTCTGTGGTAGGCTCCTGTCCTGTTCCCTGTTTTTGCCCTCCTCCGATGTCCCATCCTCTTTCCCTTTCTGAATGGAGATTGAGCATCTTAGCCACAGTTCTCCTTCTTGATTAGCTTCCATAGGTGTACAGATTTTAGTAGATTTATCCTATACTATATTTCTAATACAATACTTATGAGTGAGTATATACCCTCTGTGTCTTTCTGCTTCTGGGATACCTCATTCAGGATGATCTTTTCCAGTTCCCACCATTTACCTGCAAATTTCATGATTTCCTTGTTTTTTTTTTAATAACTGAATAATGTTTCTTTTATGAATATGGGTGCCCTTGCAGTTGGGGCATTGAAGTTCAGAATTGATATGCCACCTTAGTGGATTTTTCTTTTGATGAATGTGAAGTGTCCTTTCTCATCTCTTTTGATTATTTTTGTTGAAAGTCTATTTTATTAGATGTTATAATGGCTCCTCCAGATTCCTTCTTGGGTACTTTTGCTTGGAAAAACTTTTTCCAACCCTGTACTCTGATGTAATGTCTATCTTTGTTGATGAGGTGTGTTTCTTGGATGCAGTAGAATGATGGATCCTGTTTTCAAATCCATTCACTTAGCCTGTGTGTTATTATTGGGGAACTGATTCCACTGATGTTGAGAGATATCACTAGACAATAATTGTTACTTCCTGTTATTGTGATAGTGGTTATTGTTGTTGTTGTTGTGGTGGTGTTGGTGGTTGTGGTGGTGTGTGTGCTTCCATTCTTTTATTTTAGCTGTCATGGAATTATTTATTAACTGTGTTTTCTTGGCTGTACTTAACCTCCTTGGATTGTAGTTTTCCTTTTACTGTTTTCTGTATGACTGGATCTCTGGATAGATATTGTCTATATTTGTTTTTTTCTTAGCATATCTTGTTTTCTCCATCTACGGTGATTGAGAGTTTTGCTGGGCATAGTAGTCTAGATTGGCATTTGTGCTCCCTTAGAGGTTGCAAGACATATGCCCATATGCTTTTAAAGTCTCTGTTGAGAAGCTGTGTGTAATTCTGATAGGTCTGCTTTTTAAAGTTACTTGACCTTTTTCCCTCACAGCTCTTAATAATCTTTCTTGGTTCTGTCGATTTAGTGTTTTGATTATTATGTGGTGGGAGAATTTTCTTTCCATGTCCAATGTAATTGGTGCTCTGTATGCTTCTTTTATGTTTATAGGCATCTCCTTCTTTAGGTTAGGGGAATTTTCTTCTATGATTTTGTTGAAAATATTTTCTGGTTCTTGGAATTGTTACTCTTCATCTTCTTCTATTCCTATTATTCTTAGATTAGGTCTTATCATACTATCCCAGAGTTCCTGTATGTTTTGTGTCAAGATTTTTTAGATTTAGTATTTTCTTTGACAGTTTTTATCAATTTCTTCTACCATATTGTCTACATTTCAGAGTCTCTCTTCCATCTCTTGAATTGGTGATTCTTGTGTCCATTGTTCTTGTTCTTTTCCATCTCCAGGATTCCCTCAGATTGTGTTTTCTTTATTGCTTCTACTTCTGTTTTCTGGTCTTTCATTTCCTGCACCTGTTCAATTGTGTTTTCTTGTATTTCTTTACAGGAATTATTTGATTCCTCTTTAAAGGTCTCTGCCTGTCTGATTTTATTTTCCTGTGTTTCCTTAAGGGATTTATTATTTTTTTCTTTAAAGGCTTCTATCATACTTATAAGGTTGGATTTAAAATAATTTCCTAATGCATGTTGGGATTTCCAGGGCTTGCTGTAGAAGGATAGCTTGGCTCTGGTGGTATAGCCCTATTGCCCTGGCTTTTGTTGCTTGTGTTCTTATGTTGGCCTTTAGCCATCTGGCTATTCTTTGTGTTGGCGAAATGTTCTTGATATAGTACTCCTCACAGAGTCAGGCAGAGCCTTGAGTCTGACAATGGAGCTCATGGAAGAGGCCCCTGCTCACCTCTGGTCATTTTGCTTCTGGTGGTCCTGAATGTTCCTGGGATCCTGCAAGCCTCTGCTAGTTGTGCCCCAGATGGATCAAGCCAATAGGGCATAGGAAGAGGGCATTCTACATGTTGCTAAGGTACCCACTGGCCTCCAAGAGATGGCAGGAGATGGGAGTCTGTGATAGGAGTGGAGGATGATGTGCAACTCCTTCTACTGGCTCTGCTTGCTGTGCCCCAGGTGGATCTCTGATGGATATGCTTGCTGTTTTTCAGGCCAAACCACTCTTTAAAAAAAAAAAAAATATATATATATATATATATATATATATATATATATATATATGATTATCTATCTTTCTCTCTCTCTCTCTCTATATATATATATATATATATATCCATATATGTATCTATTTAATTTTATATCTTGACCACAGTTTTCATCTTACCCCATTTCTCCTCAAATTACACTTAAGGGCAGGCCCCACAGAAATACAAACCACTGTTTTTATATGATTATTTATTATTATTATTATTAATTTATTTAATTTTATATCTGACCACAGTTTCTCCTCCTTTCTCTCCTCAAGCCACTCTTTTTAAAAATTTATTTATTTATTCACTTTACATCCTAATTTCAACAGCCTTCTCCCAGTCCCTTGCATATCCTTCCTTCTATTCTCCCCTCTTCTCCTCAGAGAAGGGGGAGGGCCCCATGCATACCAACCCATCCTGGCAAATTTATTCGCTACATAACTAGGTGCATCCTCTCCCTTTGAAGTCATATATGGCAGCCCTGTTAGGGGAATGGAATCCAAAGATAGACATCAGAGTCAAACAAGGCCCCTGCTCCAAATATTGGGGAATCCACATGAAGATTTATATGTTTTATATGTTCTACATATGTGTATAGGGCCTAGGTCCAGTCCATGCATTCTCTTTTATTGGTGATTCAGTCTCTGTCAACCCCCATGGGCCCAGGTTAGTTGACTTTGTAGGTTTTCTTTTGGCGTCCTTGAGTCCTCCAGCTCCCTCAATAGTTCCCCCAACTCTTCTATAGTACTCTCTGAGCTCTTTCTGATGTTTGGCTCTGGGTCTCTGTATCTGTTTTGATCAGCTGCTGGGTGAGCCTCTCAGAAGAGTCATGCTGAGCTCCGGTCTATTAGCATAGCAGGGAAACATTAATAGTGTCAGGGATTAGTTTTCTCTCATGGGATGGGTCTCAAGTAGGGCCCATCTTTGGTTTGTCATTCCCTCAATCTTTTCTCCTTTTTTGTCCCTGAACTTCTTGTAGGCTGGGCAAATTTTGGATCAAAGGGTTTGTGGGTGTGTTGGTGTCCTTACCCCTCTACTGCAACCACTCTTAAGGGCAACCCCATGCCCAGCAGAAGATAGCCAACGGCAAATGAATGCAGTGGTAGTTTTTGAGGGCTTTCTGTCTCATAATTGTTGGGGGTTGTTCTGCTGCCTTATTTTTATTCTAATTACTGGCCCTCAAGATTTGGTTACACATATTCTTGTTTTGTAAACCTGCCTAAGACATTTTCCCTAACTGGTTGATTAAAGGCCCATACCTGGGCAGGGCAGAATGGAATAGGTATAGCTAAGGTTCCTGGGCTTTTGAGTTCAAAAGAATCACAGAGACAGACAGACAGGAAAAGAGGAGGAAGGAGGACACCATGATGGGTTAGGTGGAGTAGTATCCATGTGGTCAAGGAGGAAGGACTCTGAGGATGGCATGCATGGTGAAAATATAAGCAAGTATTTATAAGATTATGTATGGAAGGAAGCCCAGATGAGGATAGTTAAAGTGGATGGCATTGGATGGGGGCTAGGAGGTAAATGGTGAGGATATTGAGATGCTGTAGGTGAAATATCTGCCCAGCCCAAGGTAAATAAGACAATTATAAAATCTAACAGCTGTCTATGTCTTATTATTTGTGATAGCAGGCTAGATAACACCACTGTGATAATCTTGGCACTAATAATAAACATTATATACCCCAACACTCATTTATTTTTATTTCCTACAACATATGATGCTTAGTCTGGGTATTATTTTTTACCCTTCCTTCCTTCCTTCCTTCCTTCCTTCCTTCCTTCCTTCCTTCCTTCCTTCCTTCCTTCCATTTTTCTTACAGGTTCTTTGAATGTATTTTGTTTCCTAATGTTTTTAATGACATTTTTCTGTGTGGGACCGTGTGTGTGTGTGTGTGTGTGTGTGTGTGTGTGTGTGTATGCCTCTTCATATATATGTGTTTCTTGTGCTTTTTCTTTGGCTCCTTTTCTCTTGGTAGTTCGTTTTATCCTATGCCAAGTTGTTTTATTTATTTTTATTATTATTTTAGATGCCTATTTGTATTCCTTATAAATATTAATTACAGGTTATTTACTTTGTATCCCAGCTGTAGCCCCCTCCCTTTTTCCCTCCCAATCCCACCTTCTCTCCCTTATCTCCTCCCTGTCCCTCTCTAAGTCCATTGATAGGGGAGGTCTTCCTCCCCTTCCATCTGGCCCTAGTTTATCAGGTCCCATCAGGACTGGTTGCAATGTCCTCCTCTGTGGCCTAGCAAGGCTGCTCCTCTCTCGGTGGGAGGGGCAGATCAAAAAGCCCACCACTGAGTTCATGTCAGAGACAGTCCCTGTTTCTCTTACTAGGGAAACCCACTTGGATGCTGAACTGCCATTGGCTACATCTGAGCAGGGGTTCTAAGTTATATCCATGCGTGGTCCTTGGCTGGAGAACCAGTCTCAGAAGCCTATTTGTATTCTAATGAGAGGAGATTTGGGTGGTTGAGGATTGAGGGATGATCTAGAAAGAGTTATGAGAGGGGAAAACATAATCACAATATATGTATGAAAAAATACACAATATATGTATAAAAAAACAAAAGGAAAGAAAAGAATGCTCTGTAAAACAATGACAATAACCACCACATCAGCAAAGTTGTAGCTTTCTGAATATCATTCGTGTCTTTGTAGTTTGAATGTGACATGTACTCTGAAAAGTTCAGTTCTTTAAACATTAGGCCCTATTTGGTGGTGCTATTTTGGAATACTTTGTAATTTTCAGGAGGTAGAGGCTTGATGGAAACAATGGATCACTACAGGTTATGATAACTGTGTCCTTTTGAACAATTAACTCATTCTTCTGCCTCCATGGTTTACCAACAAGATAGACTGTGACTTTAGACTGTAAGGTCAATGTCCATTCCTTAAGCTGATTTTGTCATTTATTTGATCATAGCAACAAGAAATATAGCTTTCCTTCATATATTACTTCTTCTCAGGTACTTGGTCAAAGAAGACTAATGCAATGTCATCATAAGCAATATGAGAATTTGTTCTTGCTCTCTGTTCTTTGACTTTTTACCAGTAGAAGGTGGGACAATGACAGACACAAGACCAGGGGTACTTTGATCTTGAATTTTCCAACATTCAAAACTGTGGGAAATAATATTTGTTGTTTAAGTCATCTAGTCTATGGTGATATCTTATAACATCCAAACCACATTGACTTAAACAATAAATCATTTATGCTTTTGCTATCTTGCATTTGTAACACATACTTTATGGCTTATATAGGTGGTTTCTGGATTCTTTGTTTTCATTTATGTTATTTTTTTCTGTTAAATGTTGGGTAATTTCATATATGCAACCACTATGAAAATCCATGTGGATGTTGGAAAATAGTGTGAAAGCTCCCCCAAAATTCATGTGAGCTGTGTGGTAGTGGAGCATACCTTTAACTCCAGCACTCAGGAAGCAGAGTCCATCATAGTTTGAGGCCAGCTTCATCTATAGATCGAGTTCCAGAATTACACAGAGAAGCCCTGTCTTGAAAAACTGAGGGAGGGAGGAAGAGAGAGAGAGAGAATGAAATAAAAAAGCAAACTTTGTGGCCCTAACACACCTGGCAATACCATGCCGTTCTTTTTTTTATTACTATTGCTTTGTAGTACAACTTTTAGGCAACCCCTCTTTTTTAATTAATTTTTTTTATTTTTTATATTAATTATAGTTTATTCACTTTGTATCCCAGCTGTAGACCCCTCACTCACTCCCTCTCATTCCCACCCTCTTTCCCTCATCTCCTTCCATGCCACTCTCCAAGTCCACTGATAGGGGAGGTCCTCCTCCCCTTCCATCTGACCCTAGCTTATCAGGTCTTATCAGGACTGGTTGCATTATCCTCCTCTGTGGCCTGGCAAGGTTGTTCCCCTCTCAGGAGGGGGGAGGTAGACTGAGTTCATGTCAGAGACAGTCCCTGTTCCCTTTACTAGGGAACCCACTTGGATACTGAACTATTCAACCCAGTTTAATTCCAGTCCTTCTTTCTTTTCTTCCTTCTGTCTTCTTCTTTGAAATGGGATTTTACTGTATAGTCCTGGTTGACTTGGAACTTACTATGTAGATTTCAGGCTAGCCTTAAACCCACAGAAATACACCAGTCTCTGCCTCCTCAGTGCTGTAATTATGTGTATAAACCAACAGGTCCAGGTTCCCCACTCCACTTTAACCAATGCCAATCACAAGTCTGTTTTCCATTTCTATATAATTTAAAAAATGTTACATAAATGGAATTATATTGCATGTTAATGTTTAGGGAATAGTTTTTCTATACACCATAAGCCATTGCATTACCTGTTACATTCAGCCATTCATGGAAATATGAGTTGTTTCCCAGTTCTTGTGTACATGAATAAGGTGGCTGCTAATATTGGAGAGAGAAGAGAGAGGTTTGTGGAGTGTCATTCTCTGGGTATGATATGGCCAATGATGTCTTGAAATTAGAACAGCTTTATTGTATATAGAAGACCATCACAAGATTGTGTCCACTAACATCCCCTCTTAAAGGAGGATCATGATGTGCATAAAAGGCTCAGCAGTTAGCACAAGAGGTACAATATGCCCTTCCCTTAACGTTTAAGTGGTTAAGTATTCCTATGTGTATGAGAAGAAGAAGAAGAAGAAGAAGAAGAAGAAGAAGAAGAAGAAGAAGAAGAAGAAGAAGAAGAAGAAGAAGAAGACTACAGGAGGAGGAGGAGAAGGAAGAAGAGGAGAAGGAGGAGGAGGAAGAAAGGACAGAAGGAAAAAAGAAAAGAGAGAAGGACTGGAAATAAAAAGGACTGGGTAAAAGTTGTACTGCAAAGCAATAGTAATTTTTTAAAAAGTCACTCATACCTTGCCCTTGATCTTGTAGGTAACCCCTTATGTACATTCTTAGGAATAACCTCAATTAAAAACATTGGTTCACTGAGCTAGACTTAGGTGCAATTGTTTCTTTTAACTTTTGTAAAAGTAACTTTTATTCACCTGGTTCAATTATTGTCTGGGAGGCTTACTGCCTCAGTTTGCTAATTTAGGCCTGGTCCTGGAAGCTTCTAGCCTCTGTACAATCTAACATAGGCCTAGAATCTTTTCAGCTTCTGAGACTCAATGTTAAATAAGCTCACCTTTTCTAGCTCTTTCTGAACTCATAGCTCATCAGTTATTCTGGCTCAAACTCCTCTCCCAGCTCATTTATTCAATATGGCTTTTGTCTCATCTTCTGAATTGCTCTGCTTGGCCTCAAACTAACTCTAGCAATCTTTTCTAATCTTCCAGATCCTGCTCATTCTCTGGATCATTCTCTGTCTAATTTGTTCTCTCATTCAACCTTTCTCTGTAAAATTCTCCAAGTAAAACTGCTTCCTCTCTCTCTGCATTGCCCCTTAAGTAGTTACCTTTTCTCTTCTTGTGAGAGTTGGACATATCCTAGTGTGTCAAACCTCTGATTCATCACTGCTTCTGCCACTCAATTAGACATCACTTTCAAACTTTCTTCTACAAACTAACTTAACCTTCATTTTTTGAGATTAAAGGCATGCACCACCTACCCTGAAGCTAAGCTATTATTTACCTGAAAATTGCTCTATACCAAGGTGACCTTGAGCTCAGAGATCTGTTTGGCTCTGTCTCTTGGGGTTAAAGGCATATCTATATTTCTGCCAGATCACACAGACCTAGAAGTTCTTTGGATGTGATCTCTTGCCAGAGCAGCCACGTTCTGAATTAAAATTCCTCTACAGGCTGTCATTGGTGCCCTGTCTGAGGTGAAAACTTCATTTATTTCTTAGAGTTAATGTAACAACAAGGCTTCATTTCTCTGAAATAAATTACCTGAAGCGCAATTAACACGCTGTTTCATTTTTTAATTTGTTAATTTTGAACATTTTCATACTTGTATCCAGGGCATTGTGATCATATTCACACTTAATACCCTGTCCACACATTTCCATTCATGCCCCTTAATTAATAATGCCTTTCCAATTAATCTCTTTCCTATCCTTATGCCTTTCCTTTTCTTTTTTCCCTTCCTTCCTTCCTGCCTTCCTTCCTTTGTGTATGTGTGTGTGCATTTCTTGTGCAGGTGGTCACAGTTGCTCTGTGTGTGTGACTGCACTGGTTTAAAGCATCCAGAGGACAATGCTTTACTTCTCCTGACCCCCTCTGTCCTTCCATCCTGCCTTCCTCGATGTTCCTTGGGACTAAGGCAAAGTAAAACAAATCACCTGTTTAGAGCTGAGCACTTAGTGGTCACATATCCCCAGCGATATGACTACTTGTAAGTTCCTGCTTTGACTGTCTTCCAGTGTTGAAGGAGGCTTTTCTTTTCTTTCTTTCTTTCTTTCTTTCTTTCTTTCTTTCTTTCTTTCTTT
>NW_026594184.1:2353571-2401752 GCF_907164565.1 Psammomys obesus | reverse complement strand
TTTCTTTCTTTCTTTCTTTCTTTCTTTCTTTCTTTCTTTCTTTCTTTCTTTCTTTCTTTCTTCTTTCCTTCCTTCCTTCCTTCCTTCCTTTCTTCCTTCCTTCCTTCCTTCCTTCCTTCCTTCCTTCCTTCCTTCCCTCCTTCCCTCCCTCCCTTCCTTCCTTTCTTTCCTTCTTTATTTCTTCCTCCCCTCCTCCTCCTCCTTCCCCTTCCCCTCCTCCTCCTCCTCTTCCTCCTCCTTCTTCATTAAAGAGATCTTTCTTACCAAGGCTGGGAGTTGTACTTGTCTATGGGCATAAACATGTGTCTTTATAAGGCAGTTTGATCACATGTTCATTTAGCAAAACATCAGTAGTTTTCAGTTCCATAAAGGGTCTTGTGACCTTCCTAGACATATGCTTTTGGCTAAGTCTACAGTTCCAGACATGTATTCCCTTTCAAGAAGAGTGTCTCAAATTCAATCAGGAAGTAGTTGGTTATCCCCAGAGCATTCATGTTACTGTTGTACAAATGAGTATTGTTTTTAGGCAGCTCAGACCCTGTAGCATACAGGAGCTACAGCTGTGTGTGAACATTTTTGTATTTTCTTCTTCAATTGGTTGTGTAATACTTTCTGATATTATGATTAGTATAAACAAGGAGAAATGAAGTTTCCAGATAAGTTCTAGCTTGATTTCTCTGTGCCCTGCATCTGAAGTATGCTGTATTTCCAGCAACATGGTCTTAACATTTAGGTTTTGTTTAAAAGCATTAATATTGTAAAAATGACCATCTTAACAGAAGTAATATTGAGTTTCAGTGCAATCTCAAACTACATGCCAATGCCATTTTTCACAGAATAGCTTAAAATTCACATGGTAGCAAAAAAACCCCCAGATAATCTGAGAAATCCTAAGCAATAAGGCCAATGCTGAAGATATTTAACCACCTTTCAAGTTAGGTTACAAAACTGTGGTAATAAAAACAGTACAGTACTGGCACAAAAGGAGACATGGGATCAATGGAAAAGAATGGAGGACTCAGATAGAAGTTGACACAGAAGTTGTCACCTGAATTTGACAATGATGTCAAAGTGCTCATTGGAGAACAGACAACATCTTTAACAAATAGAACTGAGAAAACTGGATATGTACATGTTGATAAATGAAACTAGATCCTCATCTCCCATCCTGCACAAAAATCATCTTCAAATGGATCAAAGATCCCACTGTTGGACCTGAAATTCTGCAATTACTAGAGGAAAAAGCAGCGACTACACTTCAAAATATAGACAATATGTAAGCGATTTCTGAATAAGACATATCTTGCTTATGAAGAAATGCAAATCAAAACAACCCTGAGATTTCACCTCACATCCATTAGAATGGCTAAGATAAAAAACTCAAGAGACAACACATGCTGGCGAGGATCTAGAGAAAGGGGACCCCTCCTCCATTGCTGGTGTGAATGTAAACTTGTTCAACCACTTTGGAAATCAATCAGCAGCTTTCTCAGAAAAATTGGGAAAAATGTTACCTCAAGATGCCGCTCTAGCACTCCTAGGTATATATCAAAAACATGCTCAAGTATACAAAAAGGACATTGGCTCAGCCATGTTTGTAATAGTTTTGTTCATAATAGCCAGAAGCTGGAAACAACCTAGAGGTCCTTCAGTTGAGGAATGGATACAGAAATTGTGGTACATTTACACATTGGACTACTTCTCAGCAATTAAAAACAAGGAAATCATGAAATTTGCAGGCAAATGGTGGGGAGTAGAAAAAATCATCTTGAATGAGGTAACCCAGAAGCAGAAAGATGCACATGTTATATACTCACTCATAAGTGGATATTAGCCATATAATATAGGATAAACATACTAAAATCTATACTACTAAAGAAGCTAAACAACAAGGAAGACCTTAGGGAAGATGCTCAATCCTCATTCTGAAGGACAAATCTGATAGACATTGGAAGCAGGAGAAGACAGGGAACAGGACAGAAGCCTATCACAGAGGGCCTCTGAAAGACTCTCCTGATCGAAGTTTCGAAGCAGAGGCTGAGACTCATAGCCAAACTTGGGGCAGAGTGCAGGTAATCTTATGAAGGAAGAGGGAGATAAAAAGACCTGGAAGGAAATAATGAAATTTGCAGGTAAATGGTGGACCTGGAAAGGATCATCCTGAGTGAGTTGTCCCAGAAGCAAAAAGACACACACGGTATATACTCACTCATATAAACATACAACATAGAATAAACCCACTAAAATCGGTACATCTAAACAAACTAAGCAAAAGAGAGGACCCTAACTAAAATGCTCAGTCCCCATCCTGAAAGGCAAAGAGGATGGATATCAGAAGAAGAAGAAAACAGGAAACAACCTAGGAACCTGCTACAGAGGGCCTCTGAAAGCCAGAAGAAGAAAACAGGCAACAACCTAGGAACCTGTCACAGAGGGCCTCTGAAAGCCTCTGCCCTTCAGACTATCAAAACATATGCTGAGCCTGATGGCCAACTGGCGGGCAGAGTGAATAGAATTTTATGTAAGAAGTGGGAAATAGCAAGAGCTGGAGAGGACAGGAACTCCACAAGGAGAGCAACAGAACAAGAAAATTTGAACACAGGGAACATCCCGAGAGACTCATACTCCAACCAAGGACTATTCATGGAGATAACCTAGAACCCCTTCACAGATGTAGCTCATGGCAGGTCAATGTCCAAGTGGGTTACCTAGTAATGGGAAGAGGGACTGCCTCTGACATAATCTGATTGGCCTGCTCTTTGATCATCTCCCCCTGAGGGGGGAGCAGCCTTACCAGGCTACAGAAGATGACAATGCAGCCACTTCTGATGAGAACTGATAGTCCAAGATCAGAAAGAAAGAGAGGAAGACCTCCCCTCTCAGTGGACTTGGGGAGGGGCATGCATCCAGAAAGGGGAGGAAGGAGGGGCTTATGGGGGGATACAAAATGAATAAAGTGTAATTATTAATAATAATAATAATAATAAAAGACCTGGAAGGGACAGGAGCTCTAAAAGAAGACCAACAGAGCCAATAACACTGAGTCCTGAGGGCCTTGCAAGGTCTGATAACCCAACCAGGGACAATGCATGGAAAGGACCTAAAAATCCCAGCTCAGATGAAGGCCATAGACTCAGGCTACAAATAGGTTCCCTAGTAAGAAGAGCGGGGGCTTTCTCTGGCATGAACTCAGTGACAGGCTCTCTGATCACCTTCCTCGGCAACGGGGGGGGGGGAGGGGTGCAGCCTTGAAAGGCCACAGAGGAAAAATGTGCAACCAGTCTTGCTGAGACCTGATAGGCTTAGGTCAAATTGAAGGGGAGGAAGACTTCACCTATCAGTGGACTAAGGGAGGGGCATAGGGAGAGAAGAGGGAGTGAGGACGGGATTGGGAGGGAGGGGGACACAGTTGGGCTACAAATTGAATAAATTGAAATAAATGATAATAAATTAAAAAAAAATGAAAGGCCTATAATTGACAAATGAGTCTTTATGAGCTGTGTTTCACTCTTATACTCCAACCAAGGACTATTCGTGGAGATAACCTAGAACCCCTGCACAGATGTAGCCCATGGCAGTTCAGTGTCCAAGTGGGTTACATAATAATGGGAAGAGGGACTGTCTCTGACATAATCTGATTGGCTTGCTCGTTGATCACCTCCCCCTGAGGGGAGAGCAGCCTTACCAGGCCACAGTAAAGGACAATGCAGCCACTTTTGATGAGAACGGATAGACTAAGATCAGAAAGGAGAGGAGAACCTCCCCTATCAGTGGACTTGGGGAGTGGCATGCATGCAGAAAGGGGAGGGAGGGTGGGATCGGGAGGGGAGGAGGGAGGGGCTTATGGGGGGATGCAAAATGAATAAAGTGTAATTAATAATAAAAAAAATTAAGGTTCTGTTTAAGGCTGACTCTACCATATTGTATCCCCTGGTTATGTAAGTATGATAAATCTGCTTTTTTTCTACATGGTTGTTGGCTTTGGTAATGGAATTATTTTTTGTTCTGTGTGTTTTGCATATGCTAATGATCTCTCATTCAGGTTTTGTGTCCTTAATGTTTTTCCATCCTTTCATGGACTCACTTGCCTCTGTTTGCCCCCTTGCAAGACCTGTATTCTCAGGTGTGTCACCTGTCTTCTAATCAGATAGTATATGTTTTTGGATTATATATTTTTTATTACTACTGAGTTTATAAGTTTGTTTTATACTATAGTTGCTAAATTTTGGTCAGATAACTAACTTACAGATATTTTCTCCCTCTATGAACTAACTGTATTTCCACCCTTTTAATGGACTCTTTCACAAAGCAAATCTGAGAATTCTTTATGTAACCCTATATCCTGAATATTTTCTTTATATATTTCCCCTCATTATAATATTTTATGAATGTGTTCTTGATGTGCTTTGAGTGCATGTGTGTATAAACTGTCAGTCTTTGGTCAAAATTCATTTTTTTGTTTTGTTTTGTGAATTTCCAATTCTTCTATTTTTTGAAAGTGGTATCTTTTATCCTCTAAATTGTTTTTGCACCTTTGCTCCCGCTCCCCTCCCAAATCAATGTGCAGATTTGTGTGTGTCTATTTCTGGGTTTTGTGTTATGCTCTATTGATCCATGGGTCTATCACTCTGCCAATATCACACACTTCTGATTACTGTATTGTAGTTATATAATAAAACTTAAAATTAAGTAGATTGATTCTTCTCACTTTATACTTTTCCAAACTGTTTGTAGGTCTTCTATTTCCTTGAACTTGTCACATAAATTTTCAACATCTGAACACAATATTTCTATATCATACTTATATCTTTTAGAAATCTACCTATATTATATATATTTAATTGTATCTATTTGGTAGTACAGATATAAAGTGCATATAATATATACAATATAATATATAATACATTATATGTATATGTTGGTATATTGGTATATATATATGGTGGTATATTGTTTCCTTGAGTTACCAAAGGTATTTCCTCTTCTGGCTATTAGTTTCTCACATGCTATTATATTGGAGGATTTCCTGGTACTGAAAACCTAGCAAAATCCTCTTTTTGTTTTATTGTATAGATATTGTATTAAGTATGTATATTTATTCAAACAGGCTTACCATCTTAACTATTGAGAATTCAACATTTTCTCAAATTTACTGCTAACAAATTCACAAACATCCTATGCCACTGCATTTATTTAGGTGCTTTTTATTTCTGTCACCAACATTATGCAGTTTTAAGTACTTTGTTAGGCTTATACTTAAATCCTTCACAAAGACATTTTTTTTAAAAATAGAAAAGGGTGCTTATCAGCATTTTTCATCCTGGTGCAAGATGCTGATAAGGAAGAAGGCATGGAGAAACTGAAGGAGGAGAGGAACCCCTTCATGTTCCACTCTATCTTGATGTTAACCTAAAGCTTCTCTGAAACAGAGTCTGTTTCAAAAATTGAGCACCTAACAAGATTATACTAGAGCTGTCAGCATAAAATTCAGTGATGGGAAATAAACCTCAAGAAGTGCAATAATGGTTTGCCTAATACTCACCCTAGACTCTAATTAGTCACCTAAGTATTCAATCAGCAGAACTAATGAACCCCAAGGATGAAGGAGAAGAGGGAATGAAGAAGGGAGGAAGGAGTAGGAGAGAGAAGAGATCAAAGGTTGTCTATAAAGGGTTTTATTCTGTACATTAAAAAAAAAAACGGTGCTTATGTGTGTAGGTGTGAGAATAAAATGCAGGAATTCATCCCTCTTCTTTCATCCACCATATGGGGTTAGGGATTGAGCAAAGGCTTTCAGGCTTTGTGCCTTTACTAGAAGAGCCATCTTCCCAGGCTAAGACCTTCATTTTAAAGCAATTATAAATTTTATAATATGATTGAGTTTTGGTGTATTCTTGCAAGTATATAAAAATGTATTTTTTGCCCTTACGTGTTGAGATTTTTTTCTTGAAACCTGTATCTCACATCAGTTTTATTATATTATCTGAAACTATGTTTTTTGTTTATTTCTTTCTAATATTACACATATATTTCTTTTCAAATCCTGCCTTATGAGGCTAGCTAAAATTTGTAAGACTGTGTTGAAAAAAAAATGGCGAGAATGGATGTCCTTGCTTTGCTCTCATTTTTAGAAGTAAAGTATCCCATATTTCAATTTTAAGAAAAAAAATAATAACATTTGTTGTTATTGTTGTTATGATACTATTTATCAAGCTAAGGCAATTTTCTTCTATTACTGTTTCAATGACTAAAAGGTTTCAAATATACTCTTGATTTTTCTGAAGGAGGCTTCTTATCTGAGAGAATGTTTATGTTGGAGCCAATTCCTTGAAATGGGTTGAACTATGATTGAGAATGCAGAATACAGAGAACATTAGAAATATTCCTCAAAATATTGCTTGCACTCTGCTCGCCAATGAACACAAGGGATGGTAATAGATGTCCTTGAATTTTACTCTTCAGTGTTCATACCATATCGGAGACAGCAAAGACCACAGGAAAAAACATAGCTCTCTTATTTAAATATAATGATGAATGGAATGATTGAAATTTAGGATTCAAAAAGGATTATAGTGCCTCCATGTTGAAATTTTGGAAGAAAAAGGAAGCAAAATGAGGTCAATTCTAATACTAAAAGACAGAGACACATGTAGTGGCTGTGGGTGGTATATTATTTCCTTGAGTTACCAAAGATATTTCCTCTTCTGGCTATTAGTTTCCTGCATGCTATTATATTGGAGGATTTCCTGGTACTGAAAACCTAGCAAAATCCTCATGGACAGTGAAGTCATGGATCCTGGATAACCTACAACCAACTGCTACTTAACTAAACCAGTGTAATCCCTACCTACATTCTAAATATTTGTCCTTATATCCACAGATAAGTGTAATCCTCAACCTCATCAAGGAAACTTCTCTTTGCAACATATGGAGGCTATTACAGAAAACTACAACCAATCAAAATGCAGAGTTGTGAAACATGGTGCCGATGGATACATGTACAAAACACTTCTCCATCTAAGGCCGATAAAACATTTTGGAATAGGGAGTGGAAAGATTATAAGAGCCAGAAGAATGGGAACTCTGCTATGAGACTATATTTCCCAGTAATGTCAGAAGTTACACCCATAAAACTTCATCAACATGACTGCCTAAATGTGATCTATTTATAAGGACACCATCAGTAGACATGGCAAAGATGGCCAGGGGAAAGGCCAGGAGGCCTCAACCCTTCTTAAAGAACTACAGGTCACTAAGGAATTCTGAGAGTGGGGGGAATAGTCTTCTGCATGGGAGAGAACATTAATTGATTATTTAATCCAATGGTCATCTGAGAAGACATACATGTGAGTAACATTATTCAGATTTAACAGGTTATATATAGAAACATAACTGTTGGGCAACATGCAGGGAATCTTATGTAAGAAGTGGGAAATAGTAAGAGCTGGAAAGGACAAGAACCCCACAGGGAGAGCAACAGAACCAGAAAATTTGAACACAGGGGTCTTCCCAGAGAATCATACTCCAACCAAGTACCAGGTATGGAGATAACCTAGAACCCCTGCACAGATGTAGTCCATGGCAGCTTAGTGTCCAAGTGAATTATATAGTAATGGGAAGAGGGACTGCCTCTGACATAATCTGATTGGACTGTTCTTTGATCACCTCCCTCTGAGGGGAGAGCAGCTTTACCAGGCCACAGAAGATGACAATGCAGCCACTCCTGATGAGATCTGATAGACTATGATCAGAAGGAAGGAGAGAAGGATCTCCCCTACCAGTGGACTTGGGAAGGGGCATGTGTGAAGAAGGGGGAGGGAGGGTGGGATTGGAAGGGGAGGAGGGAGAGCCTTATGGGGGGATACAAAGTGAATAAACTGTAATTAATAAAAATAAATAAATTAAAAAGAAACATATACTATATCCATGTAACAACAGTTCATGAAGACAGAGGCCATGAATTTAAAAGAAAACAAAGAGGGGTATATCGGAGGGTTTGAAAGGAAGAAAGGGAGAAATTATCTAATTATCTGAAGAAAAAAGTTTTAAAACTTTAGTCAGAATTCTGGATAGTAACAGAGTACAAATGTATCTTTGCACAGGTACATTAGCTGAAGGCAACATGGTTTTCAGTGATGGTGGGCAATGTGGCTATCCTTACTTTAGTTAGAAATGAGTGGCTAACTCTGTTTCTCTCATTTGGCATACACTTCATAGTTTAGAGGTTGTTAATTGTACAATAAAATGATCTAATCCACCCATCTTGTCACTTCTCCATGAGGCTTCTTTTAATTTGAACATTTTTTCTTTATTAATTACACTTTATTCACTTTGTATCCCCCCCGTGGTTCCCTCCCTCCTCCCGTCCCAATCCCTCCCTTCCTCCACCCTCTGCATGCCAGCCCCTCCCCATGTCCACTGATAGGGGAGGACTTCTTTTCCTTCCTTCTGATATACAGCAAGTCTATAGCCAACATCAAACTCAATGGAGAGAAACTTAAATCATTCCCACTGAAATCAGGGACAAGGCAAGGCTGTCCACTCTCTCCATATCTCTTCAACATTGTTGTTGAAGTCCTAACCAGAGCAATAAGACAATTGAAGGAGATCAAGGGGATACAAATTGGACAGGAAGAAGTCAAAGTATCACTGTTTTCAGATGATATGATAGTATACCTGAGTGACCCCCAAAACTCTACCAGGGAACTCCTACAGCTGATTAACACCTTCAGCAAAGTGGCTGGATACAAAATTAACTCAAAAAAAAAAATCAGTGGCCTTCCTGTATACAAAGGACAAAAGGGCTGAGAAAGAAATTAGGGAAACAACACCCTTCACAATAGCCACAAAGGACATAAAGTACCTTGGTGTGAACCAAACCAAGCAAGTCAAAGACTTGTATGAAAAAAATTTCAAGTCTCTGAAGAAAGAATTAGAAGAAGATATCAGAAGATGGAAAGATCTCCCATGCTTATGGCTTGGCAGGATTAATATAGTTAAAATGGCCCATCTTACCAAAAGCAATCTACAGATTCAATGCAATTCCCATCAAATTACCAACACAATTCTTTACAGACCTTGAAAGAAAAATTCTCACCTTCATATGGAACAACAAGAAGCTCAGAACTGCTAAAACAATTCTCTGCAGTAAAAGAACTTCAGGAGGTATCTCCATCCCTGATCTCAAGCTGTACTATAGAGCAACAATACTAAAAACTGCATGGTACTGGCATAGAAACAGACTGGTGGATCAATGGAATCGAATAGAAGACCCTGACATAAATCCACACACTTATGGACACCTGATTTTTTAAAAAGATGCCAAATCCATTCAATGGAAAAAAGACAGCATCTTCAACAAATGGTGCTGGTCTAACTGGAAGTCTACATGTAGAAAAATGCAAATAGATCTATGCTTATCACCCTGCACAAAACTACAGTCCAAGTGGATCAAAGACCTCAACATAAAACCAGACACACTAATCCGTGAGGCTTCTTGAGATCCCAGACCACAGGGCTTTGTCAACGAATGATATCACAGGCTATCGCATAACAGGCTGAGATGTTAAAAGTCATATATGAATATACACACGTTATTTATGCATTATATACAATTATATGTATGGATTTTTACGTATATGGATATATTCAGTGTAGGGATTATCTGAATATTCTCATGATGGACACCAGATGGCACCCTTTTACCGTTTGAAATTGAGTTTTTTAAAAGCAAGCACAAACCAAAGTAATTATAAAATACAGAGAATTTTGTCTCATCTCTGGAGAGATCTATTTATTTTCATATATATATATATTTGCTTCTGGTGTCAGGGCTGTGATAGGGAACATTAGGAAGAAGACTACTCAGTATGTATTCAGCCTATAGAGGCCTAGCAGAAGGCACTGAGCCACAAATATAAGAGGAACTATTAAAGGAACAACCAACATAGAGGTCTATCTCAAGTACCATCTGCATGGAGACACCAATATCTAAATTTCTACATTTCCTTCTGATCCACATATGAATTTCCACCTGGCTAGTAGTTGAATATCTAAAAAAAATCAAAAGTTTTCAACCTAGAACTCATATTTCCTTTAAAAGACATGAAAGCTAGAGGGATCCTTTATGGAAGGTAGAGGGGATTCAATGGGATGAAGAAAAGATGAGAGAAAATAATGGGGGATGAAGTGAACAAAGTAAAATTGTATGTGTTTGTGAAATTATTAAAGAATAAATAAAAACCCCAATATCATTCTTTTATTCCTTTCTATACACATCCTTCCCAAGTTCATCCCATGGACAAACCCTCTGATGATATACATTCTTTGCCAAATGGGATTGCTCCTTTTCAGGCATTTCCCAATCTCAGAAAAGAATTTCTCCTTGTTCAAGTCTTTAACTCCTTGTTTAAGTAGTACCATCTTTGATATGTCCTTCTTTCTTTTATTTTCTTTCTCATTGAATTATGGTACCCTATTTCTTCTGTTTCCCATGTGTCTCCTGAATTCACCCAATTAAACACAATTTCTCACTCCAGGCCACCACCTTGTCCAGCCTAGACTAATTACAATAGCCCCAATAGATATCCTTTCTATGTAAAATGCTGACTTCTCCCATTTATTTCTCACCTGACATTCAGACTCTAGCTACATCTAAATATGTCAGTTCTTTGTGTGAAACTTTTTAAGGGATTCCCTTGCTTTCAGAATGATTTTTCAAATAACTTATTATGGGATTTATTTATTGTCCTTTTAGGGTATCTGCTTCTGTGTAAAGTGTCACTTTAGAGAAATTGGGGATGAGCCTATAAATGAAACATAGATTCTATGCTTTCATGAAACTTAGCCTCTAGGGTCAGAGTATGCAGTATAGCATCGCAAAGGGCCTTTCCAAGTATACTTCCTGTTTACTGTTAGCTTGTACATCTCTACTCTCTTTCCTCCCTCTCTCTTTCTCACTACTCTCTTAGATTAGAACTCAGCCAAGCAGAGATACTTCAAGTTTGTATGTATTTCTCCTTTTTTTGTACCTTCGCACTTTGGTCAGGCTTTTTTTTTTTTGTCCATGTACAATTCCAGTTACAACTTAACTATCAAGGAACATTCCATTCACCTTTAAAAATTCATTTCAGATGTTGTCCTTTCTAGGAAGGGTTCCCTTCTTTTCTTTATCCTCTATGCCTAGAGAAGATGTGCAAATACAATATCATGGAGTCTTGTCTTCTTCTCTTGCAGCATTTCCCATGTAGCATTATGGTTGTTCATGACTTCATTTCAATCTGTTTTGTGAGAAATGATCACACAGAAACCTTTACCCCCTGTGTAAGTAGAAGGCCATGCTAAGTTTCTCATGTTTTGCGTCTCATACTATCTTTGTTCCCCACCATCACCTGGACCCATTTGATGCAAGGTCGTTAGAGCAATTTTAACTTGTGACCCTTTGCTCAGCATCTTTCTTCTTAGCTATTTTCTCCAGGACTGTTTTCAGAAAGCAAAAGATATATGAACAACAGACTGCAAGTAGTTGTTTGTCTTTCTCTATTCCACGCTGGTGTGCTTTGTCCACTTGGTAGAGACTGAACAATGATAAGGTAGGACAAATATGTGGACTTTTCTCATAGCTAGGTCCAAGAGACTGAGTTATTCTCCAGTTTACTCAAGAGACTAGAGGCAAAAACAGACTTTACCATTTCAGCCACACACACTTGGTTTGTTAAGGCTTCAAGATTGTGGAAGTGGAGTAGAGCTATATTTGAGGAGATGTTTCTTCAATGCCTCATGTGCATCTTTAGTCCACTTTCTATTCTAGTTTATTCCATCTACTTTGATTATGACAGCAACCAGTATCATTATTGCCATTAGAAAGAACTGCTGGTATTCAAGGATTTCTCTGTGACTCTCACTTTATATCATAGTTAAGCCTTCTTGATAATTGGGTATAGTCTTCATTAATCAGGACAGTTTATATAAAAAGGATTAAAAATCCAGAATGTATGTGGGAATGAAGGGCTTGTATTTAGGGGAAGAATTAAAAATACATGTTAGGTAAGAAAAAAAGACTGATGGAAAATAACAAACTTGTAAAGGCCACAAGAAACAGCTGGGGGTGGGGGGGTAAAGGTAGTGGTTTACTGAAAGAAAAAAAGGAGACAAAAGGGTGCTGTGTAGAACATTTGCAAAGCAAGAAGGGAGGGGATTCCATTTGGACACTGAACTGCCATAGGCTACATCTGTGCAGGGGTTCTAGGTTATCTCCATGCATGGTACTTGGTTGGAGTATCAGTCTCAGAAAAGACCCCTGTGCCCAGATTTTTTGGTTTTGTTGCTCTCCTTGTGGGCCTCCTGTCCTCTCCAGACCTTACTATTTCCCACTTCTTTCATAAGATTCCTTGCATTTTTCCCAAAGTTTGGCCCTAAGTCTCAGCATCTGCTTTGATAGTCTGCAGGGCAGAGCCTTTCAGTGTCCAAGTGGGTTCCATAGTAATGAGAACATTACTGTGTTCTTCTGAGATGAACTGATTGACCTGCTCTTTGATCATCTCCCCCTGAGGGGGGAGCAGCCTTACCAGGCCACAGAGGAAGACAATGCAGCCACTCCTGATGAGACCTAACAGACTAGGATCAGAAGGAAAAAAAAGAAACCCTCCCCTAGGAGGTTCTCCCCTATCAGTGGACTTGGAAAGGGGCAGGGAGGAGATGAGGGTGGAAAGGTGGGACTGGGAGGGAGAAAGGGAGCAGGATACAGCACGGATACAAAATTAACAAACTGTAACTAATACTAAAAAAATAAAAAAATTGTGAAGAAAAAAATTAAAATTAAAAAAAAAGAAACCTTCCCCTACTAGTGGACTTGGGGAGGGGCATGCGTGGAGAAAGGGGAGGAAGGGAGGGGTTGGGAGGGGAGGAGGGAGGGAACTAGAGGGGGGATACAAAGTAAATAAAGTGCAATTAAAAATAAAATAAAATGAAAAGAAGGGAGGGGATGAGATACACATAAGACAGTACCAAGGTGTCCTGCAGAT
Source organism: Psammomys obesus (assembly GCF_907164565.1). Classification (NCBI taxonomy): domain Eukaryota; kingdom Metazoa; phylum Chordata; class Mammalia; order Rodentia; family Muridae; genus Psammomys; species Psammomys obesus. The sequence goes on along the minus strand of NW_026594184.1, from coordinate 2,388,730 downwards.
GGAACCCTAGTCACAGAATTAGGAGGAATAGAGATACAGATAACGGAAATTTAGACTGATCAGAGAGGAATAAGAGAGGAAGAAATGTCTCCCTTCTTTCGTTTCGAAATTGACAGCAGCAAAAGTGTGGTTAGCTAATTTTACCTCTTCCTAATTTGTCAGGAGTTCACTGAAAAAGAGCATTCTATGTTTCCAATTTGACCTGGTGTTTTCAAGTCCCTCTGGCATTCCCTTCTCTCATTTTCTTCTTTTCTTCCTTTCCTGCCCAACTACATCCCTTTATAATGTAAATACACATTTCCTACTTGTCCCAATGTTTACAACCATACAGAAGAGCCTCTAATCTTAAAAGCTACTGTTCCTCAATCCCGGTGAATTCATGAACCACTTCATTTCCTTCCCCTCTTTCATCCCCAAACTTCACTAAAAAAAAAAAAAAAAAAAAAAAGTATGCTGTTGCCTTTTCTTTCTCCCTTCCTACTTTCTACCTTCAGCTTCAACAATTTACCATAACATCTTGTTTGGAAGTTTCTATGGAGCAAACTAAATGTTTTTCAGAATCCATTCTCTTCCATATATCTGACATAGCCTTTAAATTATCTCTTCCTTTGGCTTCAATACTATTTTAACCTCTATATTCTACTATAGTCCCTACAAATGTTTTCCCATATAACCTGTTCGTTTCTTTTCCTACTACTCAAGTGTGGGTCTTCTGGATGAATCTTCTTTCTGTTTTTTTTTTTTCTCCAACTTTGGGCATGATCATTCCCCAAACCCATTATGCTTTATTTTCAACAATTAACTGTACATCCTCTCATATCAGACCCATTTATCCCAGTATTTGAATGATATCCGAGGTGCTTTTCAAACATCTTGTATTCAGGTATATCTAACACTGAATTTATTGGCTTTTACAAAGTCATTATGCTCTTTTCCCTCATTCCTTCTCTCCCTTTTTCCCATCCTTCCCTTCTTCCTTTCCCTCTTTTTTTTTTTCCTTGAGAGTAATGCTTCTTTATGTGTTTACCCTTGACCCACTCATTCAGTCATCAGTGAAGATATAGAGAGCTGCAATGTTTTTCTTGCTTTTAAAACTTCCAATGGCCTAATATCCTTCAATTAGCAAAGTACTTTACAATATGTTCTAACCATACCTATCTTAAAGAAACATTCCACATATTCTTTACCCATGTGGACTGCATCTATTTCTTCTACATCAACACAGAGAGTTGCTTGCTTATAATCACACTTGTCAATTGTCCACATTTAGTGACTGGACTTCAGGTACTTATTATTAAAGAGGAGGATGACAATTCAAAAGAGATGTGGAGTCTGGGCAATAACATTATCATGCATGAATGGCAGAAGATTTGAAATGGAAGGCACACTCGAGGATGCCAGTTAGGGAGGAGAATAGCTTGGCTTTCTAAATTAAAAATGCAACGCCCATTTATTGATTGTTGATCTTAGAGCCTGTGCTGTTGGTGTTCTGTTCAAGAAGTTGCCTTCTGTGCTAATGAGTTCAAGGCTCTTCCCCACTTTTTCTTCTAACAGGTTTAGTATCTCTGGTTTTATGTTGAGGTCTTTGATCCACTTGGACTTTAGTTTTGTGCAGGGTGATAAATATGGATCTATTTGCATTTTTCTTTCATGTAGACATCCAGTTAGACCAGCACCATTTGTTGAAGATGCTGTCTTTTTTTCCATTGTATGGTTTTGGCTTCTTTGTAAAAAATCAACTATCCATAGGTGTGTGGGTTATTTTTGGGTCTTCTATTTGATTCCATTGATCCACCATTCTGTTTATATTTCAGTACCATGTATTTTTTTAAATTATTTTGCTCTGTAGTTCAGCTTGAGAACAAGGATGGAAATACCTCCAGAAATCTGTTGTTATATAGGATCATTTTGGAAATTCTAGTTTTTTTGTTTTTGTTTTTGTTGTTTTTCCATATGAAATCAAAGCAGATGGTGAGACTTATCGCCAAACTTTGGGCTAAGTGCAGGGAATCTTATGAAAGAAGGGGGAGATAGAACGTCCTGGAGGGAGTAGGGGCTCCACAAGTACAGGAACAGAACCAAAAATCTGCACAAAGGGGTCTCTTCTAAAACTGGCACTCCAATCAAGGACCATTTAAGGATATAACCCAGAACCCCTGCACAGATGTAACCCATGGTAGCTCAGCCTCCAAGTGGGTTTCCTAGTAATGCAAACAGGGACTTTCTCTGACATTAACTCAGTGGCTGTCTCTTTTATTTCCTCCCCCTGAGGGGGGAGAAGCCTTACCAGGCCATAGAGGAAGACATTGCACCCAGTCCTGATGAGACCTAATAGGCTAGGGTCAGAGGGAAAGGGATGATGACCTCTCCTCTCAGTGGGCTTGGGGAAGGGCATGGGAAGAGATGAGGGAGGGAGGGTGAGTTTGGGATGGCTTGAGGGCAGGGGCTACAGCTTGGATTCAAGGTGATTAAACTGTAATTAATAAAAAGAAATATATAATGGAATGCCCTTTCTACATTCTTCATAAAAAAAGAAAATAGTCCTGGAGCAAAGGGGCATTTCAATTACATTTCAGAAAAGGAAGCAGAGCAAGAGATCACTGAAAAGTGACCAGCAGAGGTGAATATTTAGAAAATAGTGTTCAGAAATGTACATTTGAAGGAAGGTTATTTGTATGCTTTTGCTGACACCTTGCAATATCCTTACATAAAAAAGAAGTGATCTAGTAGCACTGACAGGATTTATATGCAAGAGACCGGAGAGGCTCAGCATATGAAATGAAAGCTAGCACTTTTACTGGCCATGAAATGGTAATAGCTGAAATTAATTTCTTAAGAGCTTGGAAATTTGGCAGAAGTAACCAGAGGATGAGCAAATTCTTATAAGAGAATGGACTGAAAACAATGAGAAATGGTCAAGGGGGAAGAAGTGCAACTTTCATTTTAAACTGTCAGAGTATTTATTGGTACAGATGAAAAAATAAAGAGAGCTCTCAAGGAAAGATATAAAGTCACATGCTTTGATGAGAAAAAATAGATATTTTCCATTTTAGAACCAATTAATGAGAAGCACAGGAAAAGAATAAAGAAATTAGAATAGAAATAAAGAAACAATCAAAGGGCAAATGACAAATGACTCTAATAGCTTGAGTCAGGCTAATATGAGGAAGCGGCGAAGGCAAATGACACCGTCTCCTACACAGGAAGAGAGGAGGGGTGCTGTGTGCTTGGGAGAGAATAGGCATGTAGGCTGTAGTCACTTCAAGTCAGTTAGGAGAGTTCTCCATGAATCTATGAGACAGGGAAGGATTCAAACTAATACAAGGTACATCAAATCAGACAGAAAACTGATAGTGACTCAGCAACAGGCTTCACAGCTCAGAACGGGAGAGAAGGTTAAAAGCAAGGTGTTGATGAAAAAAATCTGGATCTGTGTTCTTAGTGGCCACAGTACAGTGGCAAATCTCCCAACTTTAAGGCCCAACTAGGATTTAGTCTTCCCTGTTCTCTCAAACCAGCCATGAAATTGTGGGCTGACCATTCCAGTCTCTGGATCCTTGGATTTCTCATCTGTAAAGTGAGGTTTACATTTCTGTAAGATTCAAATGAGAATACATTCATGAAATGTCTTAAAACATAGATAATATTATTCTCAGACTTCTTGGGGAAGTGTGAACGCTTATCTGCTCTTTATTTGTTCTAATATAGACACTGACTTCACTGTTATTTCTGAACAATATTTTTTATACATCTTCCTGTTAGGTCTCATGATAGTATGATTCATGGTGTATGAGACACATCTGAAGGCTGTCAAAAGGAGTATCAGGTGATCAGTGAACCTCAGTGGTTAGGCAAGAAGGCAAAGGACACTTAGCATCTTTAAAGAAAAGCATTTTGCTTGAACGAAATGCTATTTCATGTACCACCGATTTCTATTCTAGTCAGAGACAGGCCTGTGGTATATGAATGGAAGACAAAGATGAACTCTTGAAAATGTTCCTCTCTGTGTTTGTCTTTGGTCATCATATGTTAGAAAGAAATGAATGATGTTGAATGCAAGATCTTTTTATCCTCTGGACCACCTATTCATATCTGAGATAAATATTCTGCTTCTGAGAACCTATATCTTGAATGTGAGTGAAACTGCATTGTAAAAAAATCAAAAGAGGAATGAACAAACAAAGAAGGAAGGAAGGAAGGAAGGAAGGAAGGAAGGAAGGAAGGAAGGAAGGAAGGAAGGAAGGAAGGAAAAAAGATAGAAGGAAAGATCCAGAATGTTGCCATTCTGGTCTTACCAAATCCTTACTGCTGTAGTGGTACCGTCCAGTTCAAGTCCACAGGAGCTCTCAGATTATTGAAGGGGCCTCCTAATGGGTATGGTGTCAAACTGTAGTCACTCCCAACTAATGCTTCATTTTTGTTTGTAAAAGTGATCTTTCTAAAATAAGATGACAAATGTCTTGTTTATACCTTCAGTGGTGACCTATAGAAACCAGATAGTAGCTTAGACATTTTAGGACACGTCAAATTATTATAGAGTGTTTCTTGGCTCGTTTTATTTACTGCTTAAAAGTTTGACAAACATTTTTAGCTTGTAGGCTGTATATGCTAAGGGCTAGATTTTGTGTTTCTGGTTATAGTGTGCTGACCTAGAGAATAAACGAATGCAAGTTCCTTACTACAGCATAACAGACTCTGGCTTGATGGTGCTTTTCAAGACTTACAAACTACCAAAGTAACTTCTCACAGCTTTTACTACAGTTGTGCTGAGTTGGTGGCAAGTATCTAGAAGACCACCAAACAGGTTTTTGTACTGTTACATGTTTATAACACATCACTAAAACTGCCTTCTTTATTCAATTTATAATTAAATTGTTAACATACAGTAAGTAGCTCTTTAACAAAAGTTTAAGACATAAATAATCTCAAGTACAGAGTTATCAAATTGTGCCAGGAATAGTGGTACATGCCTTTCACTCTAGCACTCAGGAAGTATACACTGATGGATATCTATGAGTTCAAGACCACTGTGGTCTGCAAAGAGAGTTTCAGAACAACAACAGCAACAACAAAACTGAGTTATCAAATCATTCAACATCAGCAATAATAGAAATAATCATCAGCAGTCTGCTGAATTGCCATTGCAAGTAACCAGTGTTCAGAAGGAAGATTTTGTCTCTGTTTTTAGTTTTGTGACAACATTTCACTTGATAACTCAGGCTGACCAGGTGTGTGCCACCACACCTGCCCCCAAGGAAGTTATTATTTTAGTATGAAGAGAAGTTATTTGACTTTCACTCTGATACTTTGTGATGTTTCTATATAAGGCTCACTAGCATGTATAAAGAGTGGGACAGACCCTCCAGGCAGCTTAGCATACTATATGAGGATTGTTTGAAAGATCTGTTCAGTTGAAAATGCAAACCTGGCTGCTCATTATGACTCTATGTTTAGCTAGCTTTATGGTACTGGATGATTTTCTCACTTGCAAATGAGACATTTTATAGCAAGTAAAATACATCAGACTCTGGAAAGTAAATATCATGCTTTCTGTCATTTTAGCATATTAGATTTTATACAAGTTTGTAAACTCTCATCTGTATGAAGGCCATGAAGAATAAGAGCAAGACTATTTGGGAGAATGAATGGCTATAATGGGAGGGGGAGCAGAGTAGATTGTATACTTGTATGAAGCTGATATTATTTAGCCATTGCTATGTATAATAGACATTATTATTTTTTAAGATAGTATCTTGCTATGTTGCCATACTTAGCCTGGAATTCACTATGAAGAGTTGGCTGGCCTTGAATTTTGGATCTTGCCTCAGCCTCCTAAAGACTAGGATTACAGTCTTAAGCCACCGTGCTCAATGATGCATTTAATTTTTACATTTTTGGAAGAGCAATCTCATCTAAGTTCTCTTGTTAGCATCCTAAATCGGAACATAAAACCTATCTTTCAATAAATATACTTTAAGGAATGTTTGTAGGGTCTTAGTATTGTTAGTGAAAGGCTGATGACTTTAATAAGTGTGGGTGAACTGCTCTTGGAATGTAACTGTCTCATCACACTGGGAAAATGTGCTCTAAGTTCCATGCTGATGACTTATGAGTTAGCTTTTGGATATAACTCATTCTTAACTTTGAGGCTGCCTCTACTTAAAATACATCAAGCATAGGTCAGAGGTACTGGAATAGGAGTCAAACAGACTAAGAGCAAAGCCGTAAAAATGAGGGCCAAAAGGAAATATGATATTACCGTGTTCTAAAATTAGAGAAAGAGACAGCAAGTCTTCTCACCGTACAGTCTGGAATGGAAGATGCATAAAGAAAATAGCCTCAGAAAATAAAGAATAGCAATATTTGGAGGCTTTCAGCAAAATAGCAATAGTGCTTAATATTGATTAAAAACTTACTATGTGTCAGAACTATCAAAGCAATTCATATTATAGACTGTCAATGTAATGAAACCAGCTTTACCATGAAAAAAGTGCCATTGTCTTTATTTCACTAGTGATGAAAACATCACACAGAGCAATGAACTAATTTGCCTAAGATGCCATAGCCAAGAAATGCAGTGCATGAATTTGAACCTACCTCCTTTGATTTTACTATCCAGCTTTCAATAGCTTTGGTTTAATATGTAGTGCTTCAAACAATGTATAATTTAAAAGTGTCAGGGACATGTTACTGACCACTTAGTATCTGCACAAATTGGTTCAAAGGAAAATTGGTTGGACCAATGGATCACTTTCTAGTGGTTTCACCCCATCATTTTTGAGCAGCATGTATTCAGATAGCAGATGTCCCACCCACTGGCTTAAGGTGGTGGCAAAAGTACTTATGCAAGGTAAGTACTCTACAGCCTTCTTTTACCCACTGCCCTTGGTTTCTTGAGACAGACTCTTGCTGTGTAGTTGATTCTGAACGTAATATAACTACAGAGCTTGGAATGGATTTTAAGTCATGATTCCTCTGCCTTACACTCCCAAGTATTAGGGTTATAGGTACTTGTGTTTTTTCATGACTTTGTTATCTTAATCTCAGGAGTTATCTATTTTTGGAAAGTAAAAAAAGACTAAGACAGAAAATGTTGAGACCAAAAAGCCAATGCCCCCTACCCCCAAATGCTGAGGCAAGAGGGGAATTTTAGAAGCAAGACCTGTCTGCCTCTTGAATGTGTTGTGACAAGAAGAATTCTGCAGTTGTTCAAAGTTAAGACAAGAAAAACTATGAGGTTTTATGATAAAAAGTGTTTAATAAATGTGGGTTCTGAACAATTGAGCATGCATATTGCATCTTATTAAATATGGAAAAAAGGAGAAAAATAATTTTAATCTTGGCCACGAAGACTCTTGGGAAGAGCAGAAATGCGAAAACTAATAAATGTACATAAAATAAGAGTTGAAATGGCCAGAGGGCTGCTTACGCACATCATGGAAGAGAAGGCAGAGAAATATAAGAAGACAATGGCATAGCATTTCAGGTTTAGATATTTTTATAAGAAATTGATATGATGGTAATTTAATATTTGTCACAACAACATTGGTTTTAGAACATTCATTAATATTTATAATAAGAAAAGTACTTTAAGATAAGAAATTCTAATATACACGACAGTAATTTATTTAAAAACACTTATCAAAAGAGAAATTGCTTTACATACAGTAGATACTCCTTAGCATCAGATATATCACTTAAAGATGAGAATTCAGTGGCTCTTTCTCCTTTAGGCTCAAATTGGATCAGGTATCTATAAAATGTTATCTAAGGAACAAATGCTACTGTGTATACACACCATCTTGTATATAAAATTTCGTTACCTGGTGTGGAAAGTTCAAAGATATCTAATTATAAATACATCATTCCTTTAAAAGCCTATGGTTTATCCTTCACCCTGACAGCATAAGTAGACACAGAGGGCTTATGAAGTTGGGAGTGAAAAGTAATGGTGGTACAGGGTTATGACTGAGGAGGAGTGGGGGATAGGTTAGATTAAAACTTATTATATTATGTCTGAAATTCTCAAACACTAAATTAAAAAATTATCTGAAGGAACATTTTAAAGCCACTGAGAGACATATAAAAATATCCAAATGTCAAGAATCAGAGTAGTGCTATCTTTGAAGAAAAATAAAAAAGACAAGACATTCTTTCTGATAGGTTATTATGAGTATGGATATGTTGTCCACTTTCATAACCTACCACTGTTCTTTTTGTGAACTATTTTGGCTACATTTATGGCTTTAGAGCACAATGTGCCTTAAAACAACATTAATATCCAAGGTTAAGCTGTTAATGGATGCCTTGTGGTGACCATAAAGTGAATATTCACTAACACTTTTTATGGTATTTACTTAAAAAATATATTGTGGGGTAAAGTGATGGCTCAGTGGATAAGAGTACTTGCTGCTCTTATGAAAGACCTGTATTCAGTTCCTAGAACCCACATCACAGCTCAAAAGCATCTAATACCTCCATGTTCAAGGAACCTGATTCCCCCCTCCTTTTTTTTTTTGCCTTCAAGGACATGACATACATGTAGTATGCATACATATATGTATTTATATATATGTAAAACCTTTATATACGTAAAATAAATACAAATCTTTAAACAATATATTGAACTAATGGGTTATGTTTTTGCTTTTTTCTTTTCTCTGGAAGTCTTAGAGAAAAACAATTAGGATTGTGTTCATTTCCATTGCCTAACTGCTTACGTTCAAATTTCACATGCTTATCTTTCAGGCGATAGGTCAGGGGATTTAACTTGGAAATAAATAATTCACAATGTTGAGAAATCTTGTTTTTTTTCTGAGATTCCTTTGACTGAGGTTTCTAGTCCACATGACTGGGTGACCAGGGGTAGGTGGGTTTCATAGGTGGAGAAAGCTTTGAGCCTGGCCTGCACACAGCAGATTCTCAGCATATAACAAGCACAATGTGGAAGCAGGAAATGAGAGTGAAGGTGAAGAGCAGAGACAAGGTGAACATCCTGAGAAAGAGACTCACAATCACACTGACAGTGATTTCTGAGATGACAGGTGTTATGTTGTGCAGGCAATTCAACTGACCTTCCCTTAGGGACCTTCAGGGTCCTGACAATATCCTGTGTCAGTGCCTATGTTCTATGACATCATCTGGGCCAGGTACATAGTGACCTGTTGGCCACTTCCCCCTTACTCTCTTGCTCTTCCCTTCTCTTGTTTGCGCCCCCCCCATGTCTCTATCTCTCCCTCCCTCTTCATCAGTACCTCAGTCCCTCCCTTCCTCCCCCCCATCGAATAAATCTCACTGGATTTAAGATTAGTTGCATGGCCTTTTTAATCTAAATAGTAACAACAAGCAGTGCCTGTAATTCACAGGTAGGATGACTATGGCACCATGCTTGCAAATGCAAAGCCAGGCAAGAACTCAGTGATTATTGTGGTTGCTACTTGGAAGGTACTGATCAACATTCCTAAGGCCCAAGTATATGAAGATGTGATTATTCACAATGGCTGTGGAACATGGGGAACTAGAGATCTGCCATTAGCCACACGAACAAGGAGGAGATGTTCATCCCTTATAAAGAGGAATGTGGTTATCTGGCATAGCAGATAGGGGTGATGTGGGAAAGTCTCTGAAACATTGGGTCAGTACAAAGTAGTCCCAGCTGGACAACAAATCTCAAAGAAAGATACATTACTGAGAAAACCAATTGATGAGCCTGTGAAGAACCCCACCTCACTGCGATAACAATAAGGCTGTTGCCTAACTATTGTGACCAGGAAGGAAAAAACAAACCAACAAACCAACAAACAAACAAACAAAACAACGCAGTCACAAAGAAGGAAGCTTTAATTCAAGGTTGTTGGGGAAATGAATTCTTTCACCTATGAGGCATTGTCTCCTAAACTTCCCAATTACCCAAGTGCTGAGGAAAGGAGACAAAACAAAATGTCATCTATAGAGGGATAAAGAAGGACATTTTAATAAGTTGTTGCAATTCATGTTCTGGATCTCTAATTGTTTTGTGTCATTTGTTTACTGGATTAGGCTCAGCTGTTGAAGTGATCAGTGGTAGAGATATATGTTTATTTTGCTTTTTTTTATCTTTTAAAACCTTAAGTGACTATGGATAACTGATTACATTTTTTTGCTCTGTTAGAGCCCAAATATAGGCACTTACATATGAGCAAGTAAGGCAGTCATTACTATTGATTCATACAATAATTATCCTGATAAATGGGCATAGCTAGATGGTTGCCAGCTATATTATGCCTCCCTCCCAAAAATACATTTGCTACCTTTACTTAAGTTGACTCACAATTTAAAAAGAAAACATTAACACTTAAACTCCCTATTAATGCTCAAACTTCTCTATTTCACCATTTAGCTATTGTGCTTATATGTCGTATTAAAATGACCTATGTTTCTAAATTAGAAAATTCATATGTCAGTAAAGCAACCATTTAATTTAATGTCAAAACTGTACTACCCAGTTACATGATAGAAAACAAACAATTGGTGGATTTTTTGAAATCTTACTCTTTGTTCAATTACTTTAGTGTTTATCTTTAATTGATCCTAGTATAGTATCTTCACATCCTACTATCACCATATGATTCAAACAATGGGAAAATCCAATGAGACAATGGCTGCCAGACATTGTGATGAGGCCCAAGTAAAAATTTAAACACAAATTTCCAAAGGTGTTAAAAAAGAAAAGATAACATCAGTTTTATATGAAAGAAATGATCAGTGGAGGTCTATTTTGGCTTTATGATTTTCTTATGTAGGCACAGCATCAATTTTCTTAATCTGTGTAGTTACGTTAGTGCTATATATAACTGGGTAGTACTATATAACCAAGACAGAATATTGAAAAACAGAGAGCAAGCCAGGGAGCTATCTAGATCTAAGCCTAAATGCTTTCAGCCAATAAGAAATTGTGTAATTTTGAAAAAGTTACTATTTTACTATGTAAAATGTGAATATGACTTAGACTCTATTAGGACTGTTCTGAGAGTGGTATAATTTCCATAAGACAGTCCATCACAAAAAAGAAAGCATGTTGATATCCTGTGACATTACTAATTAATTATTTTGAATCTTCAATTTGTTTGGTAAAGGAGCTCATGAGAGTACCTTGCATATTCCTGGCCACCCAAGATGTGTTCACTCCCTTCTTGCTTTTAATCCCCATATATGGATTTCTTTCAGCTTGTATCTACTTCTTGTAAACGTGTGTCCAAATGTCATTTGGTTTTACCTTTCTCAGTGAGTTTATCAGTTTTCAGAAACAATACCATCTGAAGTTTTAGGTTTGAGTAACAACTAAAGAAAGTTTGACTGCATAAGTCATTAACATTTGTTCCTGCTGGTAGGCAGGAAAGACACACAAAGAAATGAAAATTACTCACTGACTTGGGGCCTAAGGACAGCACCAGAGAAACATACCTCATTAATAACTAACATTTTGCAGTTGGCAACACCCCCACAAATGACTAATCTCCAGAAAGAAATTTGATTCCTCCAACTACAAGGTAAAGAAGTTTAATGCAGGCAGCTGTGGTGATAAATCTTTCCATCAGTTGTGGTTATGAAGCTGGAAAATCTTTAGTTAACTGTGCTAGTGAATCATGCACATTTATTTCTATGTGTTTGAATATCTTTTTCTTCCATTTACACAGAGGTGGCTTGTAATAAGGCTATCACAAATGGTTGGTCTCCAAAAAACAAGAAAATAATTTGCTAGCATACGTAATAATAATATAAATGCCAGCTCAGGACATGTTTTTCTTTGTCTCAGTAAATATTAAATGATATTTCTTCTTGGACTATCCAAGAATTGTTAGTTTGTTCACAGCCACATAAAAATTAGAGATGTCTTTTTCCATATACATTAAGAATCTTTTAAAATTGTGGTGTTTGCCCAAATATAGTCTATTTACAGATCACACATATTTCAGTAAAGTTATGAGAAGCCATAATTCAAATGCAATAGTGAGCTTTGGAAATGTGGATACTCTTTTAGTGGTTTATTAATTTATTATTGTGGACCTGGAGCAATGGTTCAGCAATTAAGAGCCTGTTGCTCTTGCAGAGGACCCAGGTTTGATTCCCAGAAACCACATGATGGCTTACAGCTATCCTTAACTCCAATTCCAGGGGATCTTCCCCCTTCCTATGACTTCCTGTCAGTACCAGGCACACATATGGCTCACACATAATTATGCAGGCAAAATATTTACCTACATAAAACAATTATATATATTTTTTCTTTTTAACTAATTTATTTAATTTTATTTTATGTACATTAGTGTGAAAATGTTGTGCCAGATTCACGAGTCCCCAAAAGACCACCAGGAGTCGAGACTGTTGCAAAACACATGAGGATCTTTTTATTACAAACTATAGCTCAGGGTCATACCCTCACCGCCAGAGCAGTTGAGAGAAAAGATCCTAGTGCTAAGGTTAGATGGTTGATTTAAAGAGTCCAGTCCCTCCCAGCTAGCCCAAAGCAGGGGATTCATCCCTGGCAAGTATCTATTGGTTGAAACACAAAAAGAGATGTTTCATTTTCAATTGATTGGCTATAAGAAGGCCCCCAAAACATTAATGGTCTGGCTTCCTTTGTTTGGCTGTCCTAGGGGAGGGGGCAATCTGGGCTAGTTCCCTAGCAACTGTATCTTTAATGGGCAGGAAAAGAATGCAGTAAGGCTGGTTCCTCCCAGCAGGTGGCTGGACATGTCTCCACCTGTCTGGTCTTTGTTCAGGCTTGTGCTTTAAACTTTAATTCGATAACCATCTAACCTTAGAATGAAGCTCTTGGCCATGTGGGTGCTAGGAATTGAACCCAGGTCTTTTAAAGAGCAGAAAGTGCTCTTAACCACTGAGCCAACTCTCCACCTTCTATAAAAAAATTTTTTTTAAAGGATCACCTTAAAGAGAGAATTGATAACCTTAATTTTGAAAAAAAAAATTCATTTAAAGACTTATGGAATATTTGTGCTTTGCAGTTAACTGGGAGAAAGAAATCCTGCTTTGTTTACCTCATTAAATAAATTTCTTTTGTGTTCTAACACAGCTAATGAGAACTTTTACAACTGTTTCTTAGAGTGATGATTCTGGTCTGTGTAATGGTTGTGTGGAATGAGAGGTGCTCTTTATCGAAAAGATACTTTCTTCTGTCTGCTCATCTCTTTGTTGGTTCACCTTCTATTTTAACAAGATAACTAACTTGTTAAAATGAATAATTAAAATAATTTCAGAGGCCAAGTTTCACATTACATTATTATTGCAAAAGCAACTTGTGTGTCAGCATCACCAGATGTTCTGGGTGCTGGGCTATGCTGATCAATCAGGCTGTTTCCCAAGTATGAATGAATTCAACAGAGATTGCAGGAAGTTTTATTGACATTCACTTTGAAGGACTTTAGGCCTCATGTAAAAGAAAGAATGCTCTGGAATTCTACACCAAATTTGGGTTATTCTTATTTTATCTGGCTTGAACCATAAAACTTTGAACCATGGAAACTTTCCAAATATGGACGAGGCTGTCATTTACTGAATTGCTTGTCAGTGGCTATCCCACTGAAGAAAATGACATTCCTCCCCCAAATCAATATTAATTATGAATGGTCCCTCATTGGTTCCCCCTCTATTCATGATGAAATATTGATGGTCTTATTCTTGGGCAGGTTTTGTGCGACATATTTTTTTTCATTAATTTAAAAACTATGTTTTCTTCATTCAAAAGTATGCTTCAAAAAGACTATATTCATCTGGGCCATAGTCACTTTAAACCGCAGCTCTGAGGTTCACTTCTACATACCCCTTGCAATAGGTTTTGGTTCTATCTCTTCTCAAGTGGTAGGTTCACAATAGCTTAAAATCCCATTGAAATTATCAAAATATGAAAGTAAATAAAGCAGCAAACATTGGCAGAGGCATGCGGATTTGGAGAAATTGCAGTGACATAACACTGAGAGGACATGTTTGATGCTTTTCATGCTTCCCCAATGAAGGCGGCAGAACTGGCAGAGAGGCCAGGTATTGTAGAGATGAAAGGCTCCTGCTCTTCAGGCACATAATGGAAGTTTCCTTCTGCTAAAAGCCAGGATGGAATCTTGGGAGAAAAATAACTGTATTATTTAGTAGTTCCTAATAGAAGGAAACTCTGTGGTCAATCTTTGTGAAGGGGAATTGGCTGTGAACTATGAGGTCATAGATGTTTTTCTGTTTTCTCATTTCCTTTTAATTAATTATTTATTTATTTAAAAAATCTGGTTGAAGCTTCCCCTTCCTTCTCTCCACCCAGTCCCTTCCTTTCGCCTCAACTCCCTGCTATTGCTATCCTCCTATTTCTCCTAGGAAGAGGCTTAAGATAAAAGGAGGCCTCCCATGGATATCAACCTATCTTGGCATATCAAGTTGTAGTAGGACTAAGAACATCTTCTCTTATTGTGGCTAGGCAAGGCAGCCTAACACTCCTGAGTCAGAGGCAGGCAGATCTCTCTGAGTTTGAAGCCAGCCTGATGTAGCGAATGAGTTCCAGGACAGCCAAGGCTACACAGAGAAACCCTTTCCCAAAAACAAAACAAAACAAAACAAAACAAAACAAAACAAAACAAAACAGAACAGAACAGAACAGAACAGAACAAAACAAAACAAAACAAAAAAACCAAAAACACAAAAGAAAACAAAACAAAGCAAATAATAAAAACAAAAAGAAAGAAACAAACACATAAACAGCTGCACAAACAAGACAGGAACATTGACAATATCAGTGCACAAATAACATGGAAAGTTATTTTGTGGATTTTCACTGCTAGACAAAGAGCTGCAGACAACTAATGACTGTTGGGAGAAGGAGAATATATCTCCTCCAGAGATGAGTCCTCCCATTGGTTGTCAAATGCAGAGTGGTCAGCCCTGAAATCATATTCACAAAGAAAAAAATGGACTCAGCAGGTTGTACTTATGAATTTATGTATTATACATATGTATGTGCGTGTTTATAACAATAATAATAAAGAAAAATAAGCTAGCAACTTGTGTGGAGGACTTGGGAGGTGTCTATGTAAGGTACCTGGGAGGGCCTAAAGGGAGGAAAGTGATGGGAGAAAGTTAATGTAATTCTATTTCAGTTACAAACATAACTTAAAACAAAACAAAGAATACTCCTATATATCGAGTTCTAGTGTAGTTGGTAAGGATGTAGCAATAAATAACAAAAGAAGAATATGCAAATAGCAACAAGTGTCATGATATTTTGATATTAATGACTCATACAAAGAAAATAAAATAAAACAGGTTCATAAAACAAGAAAGTGACAGACAAAGTTGTTATCATTGGGCCATGGTTTCCAAGAAGGAGACACTTGAAGTGTGACCAAAGGATGCAAAGAAAACAGCCATACTAAAGTACAAGTAAAGAATCCTAGCAGAATAAGCAGCCAGTACTGAGACTTGACAACACAGGAAGCTCAAATGCTTGTTGATTAAATGGGAGATAACTGGCTGAAATGTAAAGCTCTGTGTCTAATCCTTGTAGTCTGTCTAGAAATTTTCTTATTTTAGCACGTGAAATCTTATGTTCTGGAAACCTCTAAATCACTTTGTGGGATTAGGGATTACCACAGAAACTCATTATAGCAAAAACTTCATAGTCAGAATATTTTCTTGTGTGTTAAGCATGCTGTGGTCTTTCTGACTCGTCTCAGATGGTAGAATGGTAAGGTATCTCATCCACAAATCCATATCAGCTCCTGAGATGGACTGTGGCAGTATTCCTGTGGTAAGTTATCTAGGGTAGCAAGTTATTTGTGGTAATAAACTTTGCAGTGAAGTAAGTGCTGGGAGCCAATGCTATCTACGGAAGCCAAAGCCAAAGCTATCTAGTGGAGACAAAGGACCTAATGAAACTGAAAAGCTTCTGTAAAGCAAAGGACACCGTTATCAAAACAAAACGAATGCCTACAGATTGGGAAAGAATCTTCACCAACCCTTTATCTGACAGAGGACTCATATCCAGTATATATAAAGAACTAAAGAAGCTGAAAAGCAGCAAACCAAGTAATCCAATTAAAAAATGGGGAACAGAGCTAAAGAGAGAATTCTCTGTAGAGGAATATTGAATGGCAGAGAAGCACTTAAAGAAATGCTCAACCTCATTAGCCATTAGGGAAATGCAAATCAAAACAACCCTGAGATTTCACCTTACACCCATCAGAATGGCCAAGATGAAAAACTCAAAGGACAACACATGCTGGACAGGTTGTGGAGAAATGGGAATCCTTCTCCACTGCTGGTGGGAATGCAACTTGTACAACCACTCTGGAAATAAATCTGGCGCTTTCTCAGACAACTAGGAATAGCACTCCCTCAAGATCCAGCCATACCACTCCTAGGTATATATCCAAAATATGCTCAAGCACACAACAAGGACATTTGCTCAACCATGTTTGTAGCAACTTTATTTGTAATAGCCAGAAGCTGGAAACAGCCCAGATGCCCCTCAACTGAAGAATGGATGCAGAAACTGTGGTACATCTATACAATGGAGTATTACTCAGCAATGAAAAATAAGGAAATCATGAAATTTGCAGGTAAATGGTGGGACCTGGAAAGGATCATCCTGAGTGAGTTGTCCCAGAAGCAAAAAGACACTCATGGTATATACTCACTCATATAAACATACAACATAGAATAAACCCACTAAAATCGGTACATATAAACAAACTAAGCAAAAGAGAGGACCCTAACTAAAATGCTCAATCCCCATCCTGAAAGGCAAAGAGGATGGACATCAGAAGAAGAAGAAAACAGGAAACAACATAGGAACCTGCTACAGAGGGCCTCTGAAAGCCAGAAGAAGAAAACAGGCAACAACCTAGGAACCTGTCACAGAGGGCCTCTGAAAGCCTCTGCCCTGCAGACTATCAAAGCAGATGCTGAGCCTGATGGCCAACTGATGGGCAGAATGAATGGAATTTTATGTAAGCAGTGGGAAATAGAAAGAGCTGGAGAGGACAGGAACTCCACAAGGAGAGCAACAGAACAAGAAAATTTGAACACAGGGAACTTCCCAGAGACTCATACTCTAACCAAGGACTATCCGTGGAGATAACCTAGAACCCTGACAATGCAGCCACTTCTGATGAGAACTGATAGACTAAGATCAGAAAGAAGGAGAGGAGGACCTCCCCTTTCAGTGGACTTGGGGAGGGGCATGCATGCAGAAAGGGGGGGAGGGTGGGACCGGGAGGGCAGGAGGGAAGGGGTTATGGGGGGATACAAAATGAATAAAGTGTAATTAATAAAAGTTAAAAAAGGTAGTTACTGAAGCCAAAGCCAAGTAGAGAGCAAAGGTCATTTAGTGGAGACCTAAAGCTATGTAGTGAAAGAGTTACCTAGACCCTAAATCATGGGTGATAGATTGTGAGGACATCCTTTGTTAGAGCATCCATAAGATATCTTAAGAGAACATCCTTATGGTACATGCAGGTACAATATTTAACCCATGAAAACACTCTTCCTATTTCCTGCAGCATTAGTTTAACCTTCCCCCTTTCCTGCCTTCTCCCTATATAAGTTGGGTAAAAATTTCTAATAAACGGAAGCCTTGATTAGACAAACAGACTTGGCTTTTATTTCTTGCGTCTCTTGTCCCCTCTCCCCCCATTCCTTCCACTCTCCACCTTAGGAACCCCATTGAAGGCCAGCGGGACGGGGCAAGTGAGACTAATAATACTGATTTTTTTTTTACATGAACTCCTCTCAAATCATTATACTTCCCATGACTGTACAATTGATTTTCTTTTACCTCAAGGCTCAGTTTTACCCTTTGCCCAGCAGTGTTCCATCTTTTGAAGACTGACTCACAATTTTATTCCACTGAGGTATTTTTGATGCTAATTCTGAAATCCAAATCTTGACCTATCATTTCTTATTTCACTTGTGTTACCAAGAATTTGACAAATCTAACTTTTGGCTTTTTACTGAAGTAATTTGATAAAAATATTAAATAGAACCATAATCTTGCACAAGTCACTAAAATCATTATTTCGATATTCATTGATTCATTTATCAATGATAGAAGTCTTTTTTTAATATACACCAAATCTTAAAAATTTAAGCTTATTTTATTTACCCTTGATTTGGGATGTGACACGTAGTCACATACCAGATTATTGTTTAGCTCCTATTATTTCCTTTGGTGGATCATTGGTAATAAAGCTGGAATTGTAGCTGGAATGAGTAAAAAAAATTATTATGGAAATTTGATAGGGAAAAAGGATTCTGAAAAGTGATCACAGGTCTTATAATTTAAGGAAGACAGAAATATAAAGAGGGTTGAGGAAAATGAAGAATGAAATATCATAGCTTGCCATTAAAGTCTTTTATAATAAGCCTGAAGTCATAGGAGAGATATAAATGAATGGATGTGAATGTTTTCTAATGTAAACTGAATTATAAACACACGGTGATCATGTTTTGAATGACATGTTATAATTTACGAACAACAGTGATTCAGAATTATCCTTATATAAGTATATGCAGACATGTATAATTTATTATAAAGCTTTGGTGTTCCCTGACCATTCTTTCTATACTTCAAGCTTCATTAATAAATTTCCCCAATGTAGATTGGATTGTCTTTTAAATTATTTAAAATTTTTATAAAGGATATCTTTAGAAATGGTTAGACAATTTCATTCTTTTACATCATTTATTGCGATCATATCTAGGCTCAATTCTTCCTCTCTGCTTCCTGTGGAGCCTTCCAAGTCTTCCCCCCTCTAGCTTTCATGTCTTTATTTTTTTAATATACCATTGAGCTAAATTAGTGGGTCCTGCATGTGGATGAATCTACCAAAGCACTGGCAAGCTAACCAGTGCCCACACCCCGAAGAAAAATTATTTTCTTTTTGGCAGATATCAATGGTCAGTAACTCTACATCTAGGGTCATGAACACTGTCCCTTATCCAGATGAGAATGTTGACTGGCTTAACCTTGTACAGGGCTTTGCAGGTAACTGCAGCTTCTCTGAGATCATGAGGACAGTGGCCATGTCCTGCCCAGAAAAGCATTCCTCCCAACCTATCAGATATTTTTTTTTCTGCCATTTTTCTGTGAGCCTCATTGTTCCTTGAGCCTCATTGGAGATTTATATAAATATCCCATTTAGGGATTAATACTCTCAGTCATTTATTCCCAGCAGTTATAAATCTCTACACTGAGTGCTGACCACTGCAGAAAAACGCTTCTCTGGCCAAGCTTGAGAGCAGCATGAATCTATTGTTAGTAAACATAAATATTTAGGAGACAGCTTGGCAGTTTATAAAGAATATTTTTAGTACATCTTTGACAATTTCGTTCTTCTTTATTTCAGTTTCAAAAAACAGTAGCAGCTTCTTCCCTAAGTTCTTTAATGTTCTGAAACATGGACTTTTGATCAGATTTATAGTACCAGACATGGGTTCCCTCTTGTGGAGCAGTCCCCACATCCAATCAGAAAGTGATTGGTTATCCCTCCTCCCCCCAAACACTCACATTACTCTTGTACTTTTGAACATATCTTGTCTGGAAAGTTGATATTGTAGCATGCTGAGTCCAGTGCTATGAAAGTTCATTCAGGACTTTTCTCTCAAAGTGGACTGTATAGTGCCTACAGGTACTGTGAAAGTTAACCAGTAGGTAGGGCATTTATCAGTCAGTTCTGGATGGATTTCTTTATGTGATGTAACCAAAGTTTGTTGTATCCTTAGAAACAGGTTATTACCAAATGGCCTACAGTGGGTAACCAAAATTATTGGTTATAGCTTGTCTTGTTTGGGGCTTCTGATGCCTCTTTGACTAATAACTTGTAGGGAGGTATTTATTACTTGGTACAAGATTCACATTCAATAACGCATGTTTTCACCTTCAGCAAAGTGGGTGGATACAAGATTAATTAAAAAACACCAGTAGCCCTACTTTATACAAATGACAAATGGGCTGAGAAATAAAGTAGGGAAGTTACACCCTTCACAAGAGCTACTAATAATATAAATTACCTTGGTGTAACTCTAACCAAGCAAGTCAAAGGCCTGTATGACAAGAACTTCAAGTGTCTAAAAAGAGAAATTGAAGAAGATATCAGAAGTTGGAAAGATGTCCCATGCTCATGGATCGGTATGATTAACATAGTAAAAATAACCATCTTACCAAAAGCAATCTATAGACTCAATTCATTCCCCATTAAAATACCAACACAATTATTTATGGACCTTCAAAGAACAATTCTAAACTTCATATGGAAAAGCAAAAATCCAAGAATAGCTAAAACAATCCTACACAATAAAAGAACCTTTGGTACTTTCTCCATCCCTGACTTCAAGCTATATTACAGAGCAATAGCAATAAAAATTGTATGGTTAGCACAGAAACTGACAGAATGATCAATGGAATTGAATTGAAGACCCAGAAAAAAAATCCACACACCTATGGATACTTGGTTTTTGACAAAGGAGCTAAAACCACACAATGGAAAAGAGAGCATCTTTAACAAATGGTGCTGGTCTATCTGGATGTCCACATGTAGAAAAATGCAAATAGATCCTTATTTATCACCTTTCACAAAACTAAAGTCCAAGTGGATTAAAGACCTCAACAAAAAATCAGATACACTAAATTTGCAGGCAAATGGATGAAACTAGAAAAGATTATCCTGAGTGAGGTAACCCACTCCTGGAAAGACATGCATGGTATGTATTCACTTATAAGTGGATTTTTAGCCATATAGTACAGGATAAACATACTACAATTTAGAAGAGAAATTGAGGAAAAGCCTTGAATTCATTGGCACACGAGACAACTTCCTGAACAGAACACCAACAACCCAGGCGCTAAGATCAACAATTAATAAATGGGACTTCTTGAAACTGAAAAGCTTCTGCAAGGCAAAGGACAGTGTCAATAGAACAAAAGGACTGTCTACAGTTTGGAATCAATCTTCACCAATCCTATGTTCAACAAAGGGCTAATATCTAGAATATATAAAAAAAAAAACCTCAAGAAATTAAACATCAACAAGCCAAATATTCCAATTAAAAGTTTGGATACAGAGCTAAACAGAGAATTCTCAACAGAGGAATCTTGAATGGCAGAGAAGAGCTTAAAGAAATGCTCAATGTCCTTAGTCATAAGGGAAACACAAAAAGGACTGTGAGATTCCATCTTACACCTGTTAGCATGGTTAAGATCAAAAACTCAAGTGACAACACATGCTGTTGTGGATGTGGAGAAAGGGGAACCCTCCCCCTTTGCTGGTGGGTATGCAAATGTGTACAATCACTTTGGAAATCAATCTATCACTTTCTCAGAAAATTGACAATAGTCTTACCTCAAGTCCCAGATATACCACTCCTAGGTATACACCTGAAAGATACTCCACTGTTCAAGTACATTTGCTCAACCATGTTCATAGCAGCTTTATTTGTAATAGCCAGACACTGGAAACAACCTAAGAATGGATAAAGAAATTGAGGTACATTTATATAATGGAATACTACTCACCATTAAAAACAAAGAAATCATGAAATATGCAGGCAAATGGATGAAACTAAAAAAAAAAGATAATCCTGATTGAGATAACCTAGACCCAGAAATACACACACATGTACTGTCTTATGATTGGGGTTTAGCCATATAGTATAGGGTAAACATACTACAATACAAGTAACAAGGAGGATCCAAGGCAAGATGCTTAAATCTCACTTAGAAGGTGAAATAGAATATACAGAGGTAATGGTTAAAAAGAGGGAACAATGTAGGGGAGGAAACAGAGAGATATGAAGGTGGAGATCAGACCTAGGGAGAGAGGGGATGGGAGGACAAAAGGCCTGTAGAGAAGAGAAATTGGGCAAGAGCATCTCTCTGACAAGCTTGAGACCTAAATCAGGGTAGGCTCCTGGGCCGATATGAGAGAGACTCTACCAGAGACTCCTTGTAGCAGGGCCATAGAGATAGAAGAGGATACCCTTTAACTTAAAAGTCCCCTAGCAGAGGAAGCAGAACACCAACCCACCCACAAAAACTTCGACTCAGATTTCACCCTGCCTAGCGGAAGTGCAGGGATGAAGACAAAGTAGATATATCAGAGACAGAGGGAATGCCCAATCAATGCCTGGCCTAAGGCAATATCCACCCCATGGGAGAGAACCAATTCCTGACACTATTGATGATACTGTGCTATGCTTGCAGACAGGAGTCAAGCAGAGGCGTTCTATGAGAGGCTCCACCCAGCTGCGTCTTTAACAGATGTTGACACTTACAACCAAATACTGGGTGAGGTGCAGAGATCCTTGTGGAAAAGTGGGGGGAAGGAGAAAGGGAACTGGAGGTGACAGGAGCTTCACAGGAAGACCAACAGAGCCAACTAACCAGGCACAAGAAGGGCTTGCTGAGATTCATGCTCCAATCAAGGACCATGCAGGAACTGGACCTATGCCCTCTACAAAGATGTAGCTGATGGGCAGTTCGAACCGCATGTGGGTCCTTTAGTAAGGGAAACAGGGTCTCTCCCTGACATGGACTCTTTTGCCAGCTTCTCTATTACTTCCCCGAAGAGGTACTGCTTTGCCAGGCCTCAGGGTAAGAGGACATCCTCAGCTTTGATACAGCATAATGAGCTGGGGTGGATGGGAAGGGTGCTCCACTTTTCTGAGGAATAGGGGAGAGGGATGGGAAAGAGGGAGGGAAGGTAGAACTGGGAGGTGAGGAAGGAGGGGCCTATGACTAGGATGTAAAGTGAATAAATTAAAAAATCAATTAAAAAAACCCTCATGTTTTCTGGGGGAAGCATTGTTCACCCAGGTAAGGCACAAACTCCTTTTCCTTCTCCTTCTCTACCTCCTCCTTTATATAAAAACAAAATTTCTCCCATTAAAATATTATTTTCCCTTGTGTGTATTTGTGTGTGTCTGTGTGACTGAGTGCCACATGTGTATATGTGGTTGTGAAGTCCAGAAGTGGACATCAGAACCCTTGGAGCTGGAGAGATAGGTAGTTGTGAGCCACCTGATATGAGTGCTGGGAACCTAACTCAGGTCCTCAAGAAAAGCAGAAAGTGCTTTCTTCACTACCGCACCATCTCTCCATCCCCTCTTCTTTCTGTTCTAATATGTTTAGTATCTTATGATGTAGTGGGTTCCTTAAGGCCTTTTATATACTCTTAGTTTCGATTAGCACTCCTCTCTCCTCTCCCCAACCCTCTGCCCAGCTTCCATTTGAACCTTTAATCTCCAGTTTCCTCACCCCCTCTACATTAATATTGTATTTTTTGTCATATCGTCATACTCTCATACTGTCCTTTCCCATTCTTTAGCTCCCTTTAATCCTAGCTTCCTTTCAGAATTGGTTCTTGTAACACTTCTCCTGTATTATCTAGAACAATGGTTGGTTCAGTTTCTCTGTAATTACATATATATATATATATATATATATATATATACACACACACATATATATGTCTATATGCCTGTATGTATATGTGTGAGGAGCTTCACAGCTTATAGTCCATCTAGGAAGCCCTGATCTCTGCCATTCTAATAAAACTTTATCTACAAAACAGGCAGTGGGCTGTAGTAAAACATGTGCTGAGTTTGCCAACTGCTGACACATATTATTGAATTCATATCGTAGAGTCTGAATACTTCCTTGTGTTTACATTTTGTACTGTTCATTGGAAACTTCCCATGCCTTTAAGACAGTTTGAAAATTGCAGTTATTTCCTCATCCACAGGTCTTCTGACCTATAGTAAAGCATATTGTCTTATGATCAGCTGTGGTTTCTGAATTCATGGATCTAAGGTGTAGAAACAGCCTTATGTCCTACAAACCCAAGTCTCAGAGTCTTCTAAGAATGCTGTCTTCAAAGAAGCCTGCCAGTTTTTGTATCCCCTAACCCCAAGGGGGAAAAATACCTTCTGCAATCTAATTATGAGGTGTTAGCAGTTAACAAGAATTAGCATGTCCAAAGTTCAGATTTCCTTCACTGAAACCAATCCATACTTAGACACAGTGTCAGCCACTTGCCCAAACAGTTTAATATCCTTCTGTTACAGAGACTATGAGCATCTCTGAATGAATGAAGCTCCTACTGCCCATGGGGTATTAGGAAGAATAGATAATGGGTGGTAGCCGCTATGGAGTTTTGCAAGGGAGATACCTGCAGAACAATGTATCCCCATAGTTGATCCAGCTAAAACCAAGAAGCCATGTAGTAAGACATATATTGCTCCTATAAAACCATGCTTTCCTCGTTGAATTTCCTAGAATTCTTACTTTACTCAAAAATTTAAGTTTTTTAAAATACTTTCTGAATCTTCCCAAATATGAATTCAAGGCACAACTTATTTAGATAGAAGCACTATTTGAGGCAGGAAAGGGGCCTAACAGCAAGGAGGGAGAAGCAACAAGCGAGGGTAATGGAGGTGTGTGAATATTTAAAAAGTACACTGACAGCCACTCATGACATGTCGTAATGTAACCCATTATTTGTGTGTGTTTTTATATTCACAATAGTAGAAAAAAGAAAAGAAGAGAAAAACAAAAGCAATGAAAGACAAGAAGAATAAAAATAAAAACAAAGAACAATATATTTTTACAGTTCTAAGGAAAAGCCCAGCAAAGCATGGCAACAAATGCATTTAAACTCAGACAGCTGACACTGGCATCCATCTGGGAGTTCTAGGATGATTTGGTTTGCACAACCAGTTCCAGTCCAGCTGGAGTTACATAGTAACACCATGTGAGACAAACAAACAAGAAAAAGCACTTTGACTCCTGAGCCAAGATGTCTTTACTGGGTTTTGCAAAGTACCCGGGGCTTTACTGTTATCATCAGTAAAGCAAATGAATCTCACTAGCAAATTAGCTGCCTATCATTGATATTGTTCTCTATCAAAAGCAAAAACATTTTGGAAAGTTTCAGATATAAATCTAATGCCTTGTATATTAATCTGAAATATAAAAAGTACTTAAAACAAATAAACAAAACCAAGCAAACAAAAATCACAAAATAATGCAAGAAAAAAACCAACCCCAAACATGGAAGCTAGAGAAAACTTTAGCAAATGGAACAAACCCCACAAAATTCCACCTTTTGGTTATGACAGTAAAAAATATTTGTGCTTTAAAAAAATTATCCTATGCCCATGTTCAGAGCAATTATGTCACATTGCAAAATGTGTTCTGACTTGCTTTCCAACTCAAGGGAGTTTTCCTAGCAGTACAAAATTATTAACGATTCTTCCATCTCAGTGATTTCATATATGTTTGTTTGTTTCTTCTCAGGTAATCAGAACTCATGGTAAATTATATTTATCTCAATAACACAATTTAAAAATTTAATGTGAATTAAATGTAATAGGTGTGCAATTAATTCAAGTTACTACAGACTTAGGAAGAGTAAATGCAATCTTTTATTTTCCTTTTTGTATATTAATTATAGGATAAATCCAATTGTTCAGCAGGACATGGAGATATATGCCTGTGGTACCAGCATGTGGGAGAAAAGGGTTAAGGCTGGCTTGGTCTACATATTGAGTTCCAGCCAGTTTAGACTACAGAATATGATGCTGTCTTTTAAGAAAAAGTGAAAGAAGGAAAACAAAAAGATCAACGAAATGCCAGGTTTTTCTATTTCTTTCTCCCTTAGAGAAGCATAAGATATATTAAGGCCAGATAGCAGCTTTCATGACAAATTTCAGCAGATGAACAAATATAAAATCTTAAAAAACCCAAAGATCCTTTGATTAAGCAGTTCAGAGTGTACATTTTAACACTTGGTAAGTTAATGAAAAATATCGGTGCCATCTGGGAAAGAATGAAGATAATTCCCTCTGTGGATGAATTGTGGCAGGCATTATATCCTAATAAAACAGTTTTGAGAGCTCAATAAAACAATGTTGGAAGCTTGGGCATTGGTCAAATACTGAACAAGCACCCACTACATATAAAGAATTAGTTTGACAGGAATGTCGGTCTTTTGTTGACTTGAGCAATGCTCCAATGGTTCATTTCATTCCAGGAAAGACTGTGCTCTGACCAGTGTCTCACATCAACACTAGGCAGACAACAAGGGTTTTCATTCCAGTGAATTGTAAATGTAACTCAAAAAGACATTCGCTCTACTAAATGAGAAGAGAAACACTTTTATTAAAAAAAAAAAAAACTTTTATTCTTCTCTCATACATTACATCCAGACTGCAGTTTCTCCTCCCTCCACTCCTCTCAGTCCCTCCTCCTACCTCCCCTCCCTTTAAGATCCACTATATCACTTCCTTGCCAGCATATGCTGTCACTTGAGTTTTTGATCTTAGCCATTCTGACAGGTGTAAGGTGGAATCTCAGAGTCGTTTTGATTTGCCTTTCCCTGATGACTAAGGATGTTGAGCAGTTCTTTAAATGTTTTCTTGTCATTTGATATTCCTCTCCTGAGAATTCTCTGTTTACTTCTGTACCCCATTTTTAATTGGATTATTTGTTTAGTTGGTGTTTAATTTCTTGAGTTCTTCATATATTTTAGATATGAGCCCTCTTCAGGATGTAGGGTTTGTGCAGATCTTTTCCCAGTCTGTCTTTTTGTTCTATTCACACTGTCCTTTGCTTTACAGAAGCTTTTCTGTTTCATGAGGTCCCATTTACTAACTGTTGATCTTAGAGCCTGTGGTGCTGTTGGTGTTCTGTTTAGAAAGTTATCTCTTGTGCCAATGAGTTTGAGGCTCTCCCCCACTTTTTCTTCTAACCGATTTAGTGTATCTAGTTTTATGTTGAGGTCTTTGATCCACTTGCAGGGTGCAGGGTGATAAATATGGATCGATTTGCATTTTCCTACATGTAGACATCCAGTTAGGCCAACAGCATTTGTTGAAGATGCTGTCTTAAACTCCTCTAGTGCTGGTGGGAGTGCAAACTTGTACAACCACTTTGGTTATACAATTGTCTGGCGCTTTCTCAGACAATTGGGTATAGCTCTACCTCAAAACCCAGCTATGCCACTCCTGGGCATTTTTTCAACTATGTTCATAGCAGCTTTATCCATAATAGCCAGAATCTGGAAACAACCTAGATATCCCTCAACCTAAGAATGAATACAGAAACTGTGGTACATTTATATAATAGAATACTATTCAGCTATTAGAAACAAGGACATCATGAAATTTGCAGACAAATGGATTGAACTAGAAATGATCATCCTGAGTGAAGTAACCCAGAACCAGAAAGACACACGTAGAATATACTCACTTAAAAACGGATATTAGCCATATAATACCGGATAACCATACTACAATCCACAGACCTAAAGAAGCAAAATAACAAGGAGGCCTGCTAGGATGCTTAATTCTCATTCAGAAAGGCAAATAGAATAGACACCAGTAGTGGTTGAAGAAGGGGAACAAGACAGGAGCCTACCATAAATGTCCTCTGTATGACTCCACTCAACAGGGACTTGAAGCAGATGCTAAGACTCACAGCCAAACTTTGGGCAGAGTACAGTGAGTCTTATGGAACGGTGGGGCAATAGAAAGACTTGGAGGTGACAGGAGCTCCAGAAGGTGCCCAACAAAGCCAACAAATCTGGACCCAGGGGTCCTGCAAATACTGATGCACCAACAAAGGACCATGCATGTAGAGTATCTAAACCCTCTACTCAGATGTAGCCCATGGTGGCTCAGTCTTCATGGGGGTTTCCTAGTAAGAAGGAAAGCAGGAGCTGTCTCTGACATGGACTCTGTGGCTGGCTCTCTGATCACCTCCCCTTGGTGAAGTGGCCTTATCAGGCCACAGAGAAAGAGGATCCAGACAGTCATAATGAGACCTGATAGGCTAGGATCAGATAGTAAGGGAGGAGGACCACCCTTATCAGTGGAATAGGGGAGGGACATAGGGGGGAAGAAAAAGGAGGGTAGGAGAGCATTGCCAGGTCACAGATGAACATGATGTAAAATATCCTAATGAGACTTGATAGGCTGGGATCAGATAACAAGGAGAGGAGGACTCCCCTTTTATGAGAAATAAGGAAGGGGAATAGGTGGAAAGTGGGAGGGAGGGTGGGACCTGGGGGAGTTGAGGGAGGGGGTTACAATTGGGATGTAAAGTGAATAAATTATAAAAAAATAAAGTTAAATTAAAAAAAATCCACTACTCCTTCTACATTTCCCTTCAAAATGAACAGAACTCTCAGGAATATCTACTGAACTTGGCCTAACAATGTACAATCAGACTGGGCACAAAGCTTCCAACCCAGTTGTATGAAAGGGGTCCCAAAAGCAGGCAAAAGAGTCAGAGACATGTTCCATACCAACTGTTAGGAGTCCCACAAGAACAGCAAGCAACATCCATAGCATATATGCAGAAGACCTAGCACAGACCCATGTAGGCTCCATGATTGTTGCTTCAGTCTCTGTGAGTCCCTATGAGCCCTATTTAGCTGATTCTGTGGGTTGTGTTCTCATGTTGTGGGTTCTATCTCATGGATTAGGCATTAACTCCAATCCAACAAAAAACTTTGTGTATGTATGTATGTATGTATGTATGTATGTATGTATGTATGTATGTATGTGTGTTTGGTATTTAGAGACAAGGTTTGTCTGTGTAGATTTGGCTGTCTTAGACTCATTTTTGTAGATCAGGTTGGCCTCAAATTCACAGAAATCCCACTCTCTCTGCCTTCTTAAGTGCAGGGATTATAGGCTTGGATTACCATACTTGCTGTGATGAGCACTCTTAAAGTCTATCTTATAAAATATACTTGAAAATAACTAGAAGAGATGGCATTGGAGTTTCCCACCCCAGGACATGACACATGACTGATGTGGTTGATATACCAATTACCTTTATTTGATTTTTGTGTAGTGTATACATTTATTAAAATATCACATCATTCTTCATCAGTATTTGCAGTTATTATATATCAATAAATTTAAAATTCTGAATAAAATAACAAGGAAAGGTAAAATCACACCTAGTAAGGGACATACTGTTAAAAGGTTTTAAAAAATGTAAAGTGAAACTTCCTGATAATGAAATTTCAGAGAGTTTATAGAAAGCCCATCCAATGGAATTGCTCAGAACCAGGTAAGAAGAGAAGGAGGGACAAGGAGAGGGAGGGAGGAAGGAAGGAAGAAGGAGAGAGAGAGGGAGGGAGGAAGACAGAGAGAAAGAGAGACAGACAGAGTTTTATTTGTGGACTATTATCATAAAGATAGTTTCTTTCCTTGTTAATTTGCTGGATCTTTTTGGAAACAAGTGATTTATGACCTCTCTGGCAACTTTGGAGTCAATGGCCTGGGAAACCTATAAGTACTTCTAAGTGGTATCAAAAGTCAGGATGAAAGGCACCTGAATTATTCTTAATATATGAATGGTTGATGACTATTTGTTTAGTGTGTTGCCAAGCACAGCACCTTGCCAATGCAGAGCTAGAGTCCTTAGGTATGGCCCTGGTACTCTTACACTCTCATGCAATCCCTCTACATTCCAATTATCTGTTAACTTCTATACCTCTCCTCTGTGTCCAATTTTGAAACAGAGAAACACCATATCTTCCTTGTGTCCAGCACAATGTATGGTGTTGCTTCACACAGTAAACATAAAACGAGCAAAGAAACACAGCAGCCACCAGTAGCTTTGCCATGGGCCAGCTATTTCCTTAGACGTTTGCCGACGTATTGGCTTAGCAACACTAACCAGTGTCCAAAGACTTTCTCCTTATGTCAGCTGAGGATGGTCAGAAATGGGGCTGGGAGAGAAACCATTTTAGCACCCCAATGATGATGTTAGAGCCCATTTGGCCTTGCAACTATTTAAAAAAAATGAAAATCAGTATTTTTTTTTGTCATACAATACATTCAGATGATGGCTAACCCTGCCTCAACTTCTAGTTCCTACCCACTCACCCAAATCCACACCTTTCCGTGATCTCTCTCATTAGAAAGTAAACAGGCATCTAAAAAAATTAATACAAACAAACAAACCACGACAGCACAAAGCAAACAAACACAAAGGGCCAAAGAAGAACAAGAAACACACTCAGAGGAAGAGACACATTTGCACATAAAGAAATCTCAGAAAACACAAAATTGGAAGCCACAATGTAAAAGCAAAACACGTATAACACACACACACACACACACACACACACACACACACACACAGACAAAGCATTATGAAACAAAACCCTCCAAAATTATCATTGAGTTCTTTCTGTGTTGGCTGTCTCCTGTTGGCCATGGGGCCTGCCCCTAAGTGTGGTTTGTATGCCCAGTGAGACTGTTGGGAAAAAAAGAATTTTTTCTTTCTGAGAGTGATTATCAACAAGAGATAGTAATAGGAGGAGCTTGTGTCCACTCCCCTCCAGTGCTGGTTCCCATCAGGCTTATACCTGTGCATGCTGCCACAGTCTCTGTGAGTTTATATGTGTATCACTCCTGTTGTGTCTGGAAGACACTGTTTTCTTGGTGTCCTCCATCCACTTTGGCTCTTAACAGTCATTTTGCTTCCTCTTCTGCAGTTCCCTGAGTCCTGACATGAGCTATTTGATGGAGGACTGAGTGTTTGAAGTCTCTTATTCTCTGTACTCTGTCCTGTTGTGGGTCTACTGAAGGAGGAAGCTTCTCTGCTGATAGCTGTGCAAGACCTTATCTAGGTGTAGAGCAGAATGACAATAGGAAAAATTTTATTGCTTCATTCCTTTAGCATAACAGAAGTATTTGGTTTTCTCTTAGGTCCATGTCCAATCAGGTTCTTGGCCACTTGAGAAGTGCCAATCATGGGTTCTATCTCTTGGATTAGGTGTTAATTCCAATCAGATAGTGGTTGGTTAGTCCCCCAACTTTTGTGCCACTGTTGCACCACTGTATATTGCAGGCAGATCATCATTGTTGATAGAATGGCTTGTTGTTCTCTGGTAGCATGCAGAGTAACTTCTAGTACCATGAACACTAGTCCATAGTAGTGAAAGTTCTAGGTAGGCAACAGCTCAATCTCTCCATGTTTAATGGGTTGTGCAGTTGTTCTTTAGCAATAGGGCCTTATCAGTTCATAATGAGCAACTAATAGCCTTGGCAATAGCGTTGGTTGTTTGGAGGGTTTCCACAGGCACCTTTGGACAATGACTCAATTAGTTGTAACCTATTGGAACTAGAGATTTGATTTGATGCCTAGGGAGGTCTAGCTTGGGCTTTGCGGTTTCTGTGTTTTGGTGATTACACTTAGATTTCACACATATATGTATGTATACATATTTTGTAATTTGCTTTTTAAAATTTATTTATTTATTCACTTTACATCCTGATTGCAGCCACCTTCCTATCCCCTTCCCCTTTGCACATCTCTTGCCCATTGTCTCCTCTTCACTTCTGAGAAGGTATAGATTATCCATGGGTGCCAATCTGCCCTGGCACATTAAGTCACTGCAAAACTAGGTGCATCCTTTTCCACTGAGGCCAGATAAGGAAAGTAGAAGGTTTTTAAAAAGAAGCTTCCACTGTAGTAAGTTTTCGTAAGAACTCTTAAAACCTCTTAAATTGCTCTTAGTTTTAGCTGTCTC
Organism: Psammomys obesus; assembly: GCF_907164565.1. Classification (NCBI taxonomy): domain Eukaryota; kingdom Metazoa; phylum Chordata; class Mammalia; order Rodentia; family Muridae; genus Psammomys; species Psammomys obesus. Next base: position 2,357,144 of record NW_026594184.1, on the reverse strand, counting down.
TCCCCAGACTTTCCCCATTGAATGATTTTTCTTCCTCTTCTCTATTTAATCCCCTCATACCTTTCCATCCAGAACTATATATTTTATTTCCCCTTCCTCAGGAAATCCTTTCCTCTTTCCTTTTTTTAAATTAAAATTTTATTTTTTCATATTAATTACACTTTATTCACTTTGTATAACCAGCTGCTGCTCCCTCCACCATTCCCTCACAATCCTATTCTTCCTCCCTCATATCCTTCCATTCCCCTCTCCAAGATAGGGGAGGTCTCATCAGGACTGGGTGCATTGTCCTGCTTTGTGGACTGGCAAGGCTGCTCCCCGCTCTGGGGTGTGGACAAAGAGAGTTCATGTCAGAGACAGTCCCAGTCCCCCTTACTAGGGAATCCAGTTGGAAACTGAGCTTCCATGGGCTATGGAGCAGGGGTTCTAGGTTATATCCATGAATGGTCCTTACTTGGAGTATTAGTCTCAGAAAGACCTCTGTGCCCAGATATTTTGGTTCTGTTGCTCTCCTTGCAGAGCTCCTGTCCTCTCCAGGTCCTACTATCTCCGCCTCCATTCACAGGATTCCCTGCACTCTGCCCAAAGTTTGGTAAAGAGTCTCAGCATCTGCTTTGATACACTGCTGTGTAGAGTCTTTCAGAGGCCCGCTGTGTTAGGCAACCTGTCCTGTTTCCTGTTGCTTCCTCCTTCCAATGGCCATCCTGTTTGTCTTTCTGAATGAGGATTGATAATATTACCTAGGGTCCTCCTTCTTGCTTAGCTTCTTTAAGTGTACAGATATTAGTAAGTTTATCCTGTATTACATGTCTAGTATCCACTTATAAGAGAGTATATACTGTGTGTCTTTCTGTTTCTGGGATACCTCACGATGCTCAGGATGCTCTTTTCTAGTTCCCACCATTTGCCTGCAAATTTCATGATTTCCATGTTTTTAATTGCTGAGTAGTATTCCATTGTGTAAATGTACCACAATTTCTGTATCCATTCCTCCATTGAGGGTCATCTGGATTGTTTCCAGGTTCTGGTATTATGAATAAAGTTGTTACAAACATGGCTGAAAAAAAATGTCCTTGTTGTGTGCTTGAGCATATTTTGGATATGTGCCTAGGAGTGATATAGCTGGATCTTGAGGAAGTGCTATTCCTAATTGTCTGAGAAAGCACCAGATTGATTTCTAAAGTGGTTGTAAAAGTTTACCTTACCACCAGCAGTGGAGGAGGGTTCCCCTTTCTCCACATCCTCTCCAGCATGTATTGTCACTTGAGTTTTTGATCTTAGCCATTCTGATGGGTGTAAGGTGAAATCTCAGGGTCGGGTCATTTTGATTTGCATTTCCTTGGTGACAAAGGACGTTGAACATTTCTTTTTTGTTTAACTTTTTATTTTTATTTATTATTTATTTAACTTTTATTAATTACACTTTATTCATTTTGTACCCCCCCATAAGCCCCTCCCTCCTCCCCTCCCGATCCCACCCTTCCTCCCCTTTCTGCATGCATGCCCCTCCCCAAGTCCACTGATAGGGGAGGTCCTCCTCTCCTTGTTTCTGATCTTAGACTATCAGTTCTCATCAGAAGTGGCTGCATTGTCATCTTCTGTGTCCTGGTAAGGCTGCTCCCCCCTCAGGGGGTGAACATTTCTTTAAGTGTGTTTCTCTGCCATTTTATATTCCTCTACAGAGAATTCTCTGTTTAGCTCTGTACCTTTTTTTTTTTTTAAATTGGATTATTTGGTTTGTTACTTTTTAACTTCTTTAGTTCTTTATATATTCTAGATATTAGACCTCTGTCAGATACAGGGTTGGTGAAGATTCTTTCCCAGTCTGCAGGCTGTTGTTTTGTTCTGATGACAGTGTCCTTTGCTTTATAGAAGCTTTTCAGTTTCATGAGGTCCCATTTATTGATTGTTGCTCTTAGAGCCTGTGCTGTTGGTGTTCTGTTCAGGAAGTTGTCTCCTGTGCCAGTGAATTCTAGGAAATTCCTCACATTTTCTTCTAACCGATTTAATGTGTCTGGTGTTATGTTGAGTTCTTTGATCCACTTGCACTTTAGTTTTGCGCAGGGTGATAAATATGAATCTATTTTCATTTTTCTACATGTAGACATCCAATTAGAACAGCAACGCTTGTTGAAGATGCTGTCTTTTTTCCATTGAATGGTTTTGGCTTCGTTGTCAAAAATCAAGTATCTATAAGTGTGTGGGTTTATTTCTGGATATTCAACTTGATTCCATTGATCTGCCATCCTGTTTCTATGCCAGTACCATGCAGTTTTTATTCCTATTGCTCTGTAGTACAGGTTGAGATCAGGGATGGAGATACATCAAGGCGATCAGTTGTTGTGCAGGATCGTTTTGACAATTATTGTTTTTTTTTTTTTCCACATGAAACTGAGATTTTTTTTCCTTCAAGATTTGTAAAGAATTGTGTTGGTATTTTGATGGGAATTGCATTGAATCTGTAGATTGCTTATGGCAGGATGGCCATTTTCACTATGTTAATCCTACCGATCCATGAGCATGGGACATCTTTCCATCTTCTGATATCTTCTTCAATTTCTTTCTTCAGAGTCTTGAAGTTTTTTTTTTTTGTTTTTTTTTTTTAACAGATCTTTCACTTGCTTGGTTAGAGTCACACTGAGGTACTTTATATTATTCCTGGCTGCTGTGAAGTGTGTTGTTTACCTAATTTCTTTCTTGGCCCTTTTGTCTTTGGTATACAGGAGGGCTTCTGATTTTTTGAGTTAATTTTGTTTCCAGCCTCTTTGCTGAAGGAGTTCTCTGGTTGAATTTTTTGGGTTGTTCATATATGCTATTATATTATCTGCAAATAGTGATATTTTTACTTCTTTCTTTCTTATTTGATATCCCCTTGATCTCCTTTAGTTGACTTACTGCTCTAGCTAGGACTTCAAGTATTATGTTGAAGAGATATGGAGAGAGTGGGCACTGTGCATTGTCCCTGATTTCAGTGGTATTGATTTAAGTTTCTCTCTGATTAGTTTGATGTTGGCTATAGGTTTGTTGTATATTGCCTTTACTATGCTTTGGTATGTGCCTTGTTTCCATGATCTCTCTAAGTCTTTAAACATGAATGGGTGTTGGATTTTTTCAAAAGCTGTTTTGGCATCTAAGGAGATGATCACGTGAATTTTCTCCTTCAATTTTTATTTTTATATATGGTGGATTACATTGATGGATTTCCATTTATTGAACCACCCCTGCATGCCTGGGATGAAGCCTACTTGGTCATGGTAGATGATATCTTTTATGTGTTCTGGATTCGGTTTGCAAGCATTTTATTGAGTATTTTTGAATCAATGTTCATAAAAGAGATAGGTCTGAAGTTCTCTTTTTTTGTTGGGTATTTGTGTGGTTTAGGTATCAAAGTGACTGTGGCTTCATAGAATGTGTTTGGTAATGATTCTTCTGTTTCTATTTCGTGCAATAATTTGAAGAGAATTGGTATTAGCTCTTCTTTGAAGATCTGGTAGAATTATGTGCTAAAACCATCAGGCCGTGGTCGTTTTTTTTTTTTTTTTTTTTTTTTTTTTTTTTTTTTTTTTTTTTTTT
>NW_026594184.1:2324621-2353561 GCF_907164565.1 Psammomys obesus | reverse complement strand
TTTTTTTTTTTTTTTTTTTTTTTTTTTTTTTTTTTTTTTTTTTTTTGAAGGGAGGCTTTTTTTGATGACTGCTTCTATTTCCTTGGGGAGTATAAGACTATTCAAAGTTTAAGTAAACTTTGAATTAATTAATTAATTAGGTAAACTTTGATTTAATTTTGGTAAATGGAATCTATCAAGAAAAATTTCCATTTCATTTAGATTTTCAAAATTTGTGGCATATAGGCTTTTGAAGTAAGACCTAATGATTGTTTGGATTTCCTCAGTGTCTGTTTTTATGTCCTCCTTTTCATTTCTGATTTTTCTGATTTGGATAGTTCTCTGCTTTATTTTTTTTTTATTTTTATTTTTTATTTTTGGCTAAAGAATTGCCTATCTAGTTGATTTTTTTCAAAGTACCTGCTTTTGGTTACATTGATTCTTTGAGTTGTTTTATTTGATTCTAATTTATTGATTTCAGCCCTGAACTTGAATATTTCTCATAGTCTATTCCTTTTACTTACATCTCCTTTTTTTTTTTCCCCTAGGGATTTCTGGTGAGCCATTAAGTTGCTTGTATAAGATGCTTCAAGTTTCTTCTTGAAGGCACTTCGTGTATGGATCTTCCTCTTAGCACTGTTTTCACTGTGCCTTTCCTCTTTTCTAATCTTTTACTCTGCTCCTAACCTTTGTGATTAGGTGTGTTGTCACCTCTGCAGCCATATTTTTAAGATTTAGAAGCTGGGGTACATATGGGAATAGAGGTCATCCCTGAAGTAGAGATCAGCAGAGGCTATTTCACCTGCAAGTCTCCAAACCATCTTGCCCAGTGTCCTTTCTTTTCCCATCAGCAACCTCTTCTCAAAGCCCTGGACTCCACTGGCTAGTGTTTTAATGGTAGCTCCCCTGGAGAAGTATCTGTGCATTCTGTTGTCATGTTCTCTTTCTTCAACCTCAGTTTACTGACTTGGATCATTGTCCTTATGATAAATGTCTCTCAGGTACATTTGACTGCCATAAAGTTATATTTGTATGAAAACTGTCACTTGAAGTTTCAAGAACATATTTGGATTCCAAATCTAATTTTTTTTTTCCTGTCTTTCCAGGCACAGGTGGCCATTCAGCGCATCATATAGGAAAAGAATCCTGGATCGGTGACAAGGATCATATATATAGAGGGATCACTTCTAAGAACCATCTCATTCCTCCTGTGGCCAGTTCAAAGATCAGTCCTGCATCTGTGTGGGCTTACTGTAAAGAGACTCTCATTGGCTGTAGCTGAACTTCCCCCAAGGAAACGCAGCCCTGCAAAAACACACACTTTCCGATTTTCCTTGTGAAATGTATGAAAGAACCTTTGGGGGAATATAGTGATTTATCTTTAGTTCCACTTGTTTACTTTTCTATGAACTCCCAAGATGGCTTACATGTTAGCTGTTAATCACACCATCTGTTCAAACAGTGTTTCAGTAAATGATTCAATTCATACTTTTCCTCTAAAAGAATCTTTCTAAGGACAATGTTTATGTCTCTGTTATCCTTCATTTGGCAATATAGCATGAGATGAGATATTTTAACTTTACTGTCGTTGCAAATGCACATTGAATTTCCCATTTCTTCACTGCGCAGAAAATAGGACAACTTGTCTGCATTCTTTCCAGCTTGACTCTGGGCTGGTGTGGGGTAGGGTAAGAGTTTAACCAGGCAGATATTCTATTTTAGAAAGAAAGAAACAATCAAACACACAGATGAAGGCAAGGAGTTGCAGGCAACATTTCCTTTGAAATCCTTAATTTTGTGATGAGTAGCTTCCAGTGGTGTGAGACTGCTCATGCCAGGCAAAGACAATAGAGTGTCCTCAGCATTTGGAAATGGGATGCTATGCTGTGGGGCCTGTCTACTCTTAACTGTAGGAGCCAATCATTGTAAAGAGACTCATGAGAAATAGATACTGAGTCTTCCAGCCAGTCTAAAACCAGATTTTGGAGGGGAGAATTTAAGAGGGTTTTAATTTTAGGAAACAGGGATTAAGAGGGTAGTGGTAGGATTCCATGTCAGGGTTTATGGAAGTTCGGACAGCAGTATCCCTATGTGAAAGTGATGGCTTAGATAGATGTCACACACTGCTTACCAAGATTTTTAGTATTATGCTAGGTACTGCATTCTACAATAATATACTAAGAGGTCACATGTGAACCTGTATGGGGTGTCCCTAGAAAAGAGGTAGGAGTATGTAAGACAAAAGATGAACCACAGTTGGAGGAGAAATGTGTTATGAGTATTACTATTATCATCATCATCATCATTATTTTGCTTAGATTGAGTGTAGGCTTCTTTACATAACTTTGAAAGTTTGCATAGGTTTCTAAATTAAGGATTAAAAACATGGAAATATTATTAAGTTGTTTTTGTTTAATCAGCAAGATTAACAACAGCTGTCTATGCCTGCATGTGAATGGATACTCTCTATGAATTTAAAATAAAGGCATGACATGTTCTGACCTAGGTCAGAAGACTGAGGAACACCATAATGTGGTGTCTATTTTGGAATCTGTTTTTACAGAGATATCTAGTTACTGAAATAGATCATTTGATAGGTTAGTCACATCAGGGTAAAGGAAACTGTCGTAGGATGAGAGTCAGAGATGGACGGGATGATAATTGACATAGGATTGACAAAACTTTGAGGATGACTGGAAGTTGAAATGAGAGCACAGGAGAATTATAAGATGTCTCCCAGGTGGATAATGGCATTATTTGATTAGATCAGTAAAACAGAACATGCTTGAGCTATGAATAGATTTTTGGCTCATTACTCTGCTTAAGAATCTGTTCAAGAGCTTGAATTTGCTGTGACCAACATCTGTTTAAGTTATCTTGGAGTTCATTCATTATGTGGCAGGCCCTGTTTTTTCATGGTTGGGCGTGGAGAATTTAATCAATTGTAAAGCAATAATAACCAAGTAAACATTGTGTAATAAATTTACATGTAGAGCGAAAAAGAATGAACTGTGGTTGCTAGATTTAAAAATTCTGAGAGGGGCATGGGAGGAGATGAGGGAGGGAGGGTGGGATTGAGAGGGAATGAGGGAGGGAGCTACAGCTGGGATAAAAATGAATAAACTGTAATTAATACCAATAATAAAAATTAAAAAGATTCTGTTAATATTCATGTCCCTGACATATATGGGCCTCACAATACGATAATAAAATTTCATCACATTTATTTGTTTGCTTATTTATTTGTGAGTTCATGTGTGCACACACCATGTGCATGTGCGGATGTTAGTGGACAACTTGCAGGAGATGCACTGAGTGTTGAAATGCTGTGGGATATATTTCAATTCCATTTGATGAAGATGGAAAACTGCTAGTAAAAATGTATCTGAATTCATTTTGATTGAAGGAGACAAGACACCTACTGTAACTTAAGACAGACAATTCTTGTATGTCATAAAATTGATAAATTAACATGAGGTTGAAGCAGATTGCTCTACAAATGCATGCATGCATTTACACTCTTTCTAGCCAACCATTCTGACGTGTTTTTTTTTTTTTTTCATTGACAAAGATCCCCAGACATCACATTTGTGTTTGAATCATCAGGATGTAGGAAAAGATAGGTAAGAGGTGTCCATTTGTTCTGTTTTTGGACATTCGAACATTTTTTTTTATTTATAATACATTTAGTCACCAGGACCAGTCAGGGAATATGCTAGGAAATGTACCCTTAAGTGATGCCATCATTTCTCAGACTATCACAATGTACACTCACACATGTCTGGATGTCAGTACTCAAAGTGACATCTTGATGTATTCAACAGGTGTGATTGGCATGATATTTATGAAGGTGATTCAAGTGACATCAGGTGACAAATGTGTTAAATTTATTTTCAACAACACTACAGACAAAAGAATATTGTATGGCACTATGATGTTATAGTGACCATGATGTCACTAAGTTATGGGAATTTTGCATCTTCATTATTGTTTTATATGACCACAGCTATACACCTAATCACAAATGTGTTTTGTTTATAAATTTGGTCACCAAACATGTGTACTTTGAAGAGAGACTGAGAACTGTACTCTTTTTAGAGAGCTGTCCTAATATTCAGGTAAAATTTTGTGATTTGTTACCAAAGAAGTTTGAGAACAATAATGAGGTAGATAACAAGAAATTTTTGCCCCAGCACATTATCTAAATAGAGGTATTTGGAATAAACAAGATGCAAAAAGAAATACTATCTGAATTGTTTGGTGGGAAGACATGAGCATATCCAATATGATAACAAAAATTTACATTTATTTATTATTCCTGGAGTCTTTTATTTTCATACCTACCTCATTCGCTTCTCATGGGAGGTGGGATAGGTGAACTATTACAGAGATGTTAATTTTTATTATTACAGGAAAGCGTGTAGTTCTGTGGAGAATATGGCCTTTCATATTAGGCAAAAGCCATAATTTTGACTTTAGGAATGGATACATTTTTATGGATCTATGCTGTTTTGTGACTGGTCCACTGCTTTGTTCTTTCCAGGCTAATGCCAGAAATAGGCTCTTCAGTCTCTGTCTTCAACAAATGTCTCATTATCCTTTGGGGAAGTCCCAGGGTAGATGTCATTTTGTAAACAACATCATTAAATATTAAGAAAAGAATCATGAGTCATTGCCTTGTAAGCTATAGGGTCCTGAATGATGTTCAAGGAAGAAATGTATCTTGTGTGAAAAACTTTATTCTCTATTTTATGTGTTATAGAAAAACATCACGATGATAAATAAAATGTCTGCAACTATGTGCAATTTTATGTGTGTAGTTTTCTGTCCCTTCTCATTAATGTATTAGTTGAATAAAGTATTTGTGTTTCATTTAAAAAATATTCTTTATATTTTTATTTTTTATGTCTATGAGTGCTTGTCTTATGAGGCCAGTAAAGGATGTTGGATCCCCTGGAATTGTTGTTACAAGCAGTTATGAACTGCTAGTTGTATTCTGGGAAACAAACCCAGGTCCTCTGCAAGAGCACCAAATGCTCTTAACTGCTGAGTCATCTCACCAGCCTGCTTTAGTTTACAATGTAACATTTTAATTAATACTCATGTTGTAGAATTATCAGATTTGAGTAACTGAATGTATCTTTCTATCACCTTAAACAGCAATTATTTTTATAGTGAATATATGTAAAATCACACTTCTGTGCAGTTTAAAATGGACATTGCATTATCACGTCAGAGTTTGACATTGTCTAGTCCCACAATACCCTAAAGTATAGTTCATATACTAACAAGTCCCACAATACCCTAAAGTATAGTTCATATACTAACAATATTAGAATTACCTGAGTACCTGCTAGAAATCCAGAAGCTCACATTCTCTGACCAGATCTAAAATTTACATATGGAGATTCTCTAACTAGTGAAGTTTGTAACCCAGGAATTTATAATAATCTACTCTTTATAAAAATAACATCCTTATTGAATTAAAACTTCACATACCAGACAACTTATACATGTATAGTGTATGATTCAACTGATTTTTTAAAAAATGTATTCACAGAGTTGTATAGTTGCTTAGAACATTTTCATTGCTCCCTAAGGAAACCATGCACTCATTAGCTACCATCTCCTGAGCCCTCACTTCTCTCAACTCTGAACAATTACTGAGCTGTTCTTGGCTTCCACAGTTTTCTTATGCTGATTATTTAGTATAAATTAAATAAAAAAACTCATAATCTTTTATGTCTTGCACCTTTATTTAGCACTATATTTCCAAGGTCTATACATGTTGTAGTATAAAATCAGTTCTATATCACTTCCGTTGTTGAGTAATATTGTTTTTTAGTAATGAATAACTTACCCTTTAAAGTTAACATGCTTCAGTTATCTTAACTCCGTGGACTATATTCCTATGCGTCATAATACATTGTTTTGAGGTTTATTTGTTAGTTCTTGTTTCCAGACCTCTGGGCTTGTTGGTCCACATCCCCGATATGTCTAAATTTTCCATTTTCCCTATGAGTATTGTTTGATTCACCATCCTGGAATCCTTGCTGTTTTCAACATATAAATATATACTTTGTGTATATATTTCTTCCTTCTAGAATCCAAGGGCACATTACTATCTGTTCAGCTCAGCCACTATTAGATGAATTTTGAAAACTCGCTAGGAAAGAGAGCAGTTGGAGACAGTCCATTTAGCCATATGTATCACAGAAGTTGTCTTGATTAGGTCAAGCATTTGTATTTGAGTAATTTTGCTTATTTCTCTACCTTTAGTTTTCTGTGAGCCATACTTTTCAGAATATAGGCTCCCAGAATATAAATAATTAGCTTATTTTCCTGGCTTCTTGTTTCTATGTAAAGGGGTGGAGTTAGAAGGGTAGTAAAAACAAAGCAATGAAGAATCCAAATGTCATCTTCATCTGTCTATGGAATAAAAAAAATAATTAATTGAGGTATTAGTGTTAGGCTGGAGAGGTGGCTCAAAGGTTAAGAGCACTGGCTGCTCTTCTAAAGGTCCAAAGTTCAATTCCCAGCAACCACATGGTGGCTCACAACCATCTATAGTGAGGTCTTGTGCCCAATTCTGGCATGCATGCAGACAGAACGTTGTATAGACAATAAATAAATTTTTTAAAGAAAAGATATTAGTGTTGAAATTTACAGGTAGATGGAGTTAGAAAAAATTCATCCTGAGTGAGGTAATAAAGATACCAAAAGACAAATATGATATGTCTTCACTTATGTTAGATGCCATGCTACTATCTGGATAGCTGCAGAGGTTAGAAACAGTGTAAGGAATCAAGGTGAAGGGAAAGATCTCCTGAAGAAGAGGAAATAGAATATATAGTCATGATGGATAAAGTGGAGGGGGTGGAATGAGAGGATTAAACAGAGACAGGGAAGAAAGAGAGAGGTAAGGGAGAGAATATGGGGAGTGACAGCTAAAGGTGAGGGCCATTTGAGAGGACCTATGGAAACCTACTGTGGTAGAAGCTTCTTAAATACATACATATATGAAGGAAATTTAAATGGATTCACCAAGTAAGAGGGGACGTAAACCCCAACTAGACACCTCTCCCCATCAAGTAAAACCTTTAGTATCTGGAATGGGTTACGTCTAATTGAGTTATTTGCCAAAGGGGACACATAGAAACCTCAAACAACTCAGGTTATTTGTTGCTTTCCACAAACTGATAGTAAAGCCTTATTGCTGATGTTAACACCTACATATCTCATTGATCATGGAGAAAGTGAAATGGTGCCTAAACGGAGCCTTCAATCCTACTGGCTTGTGTTCACAATGCCAGAAAGTATTCTGCATGCCACCAGAGAAGAAAGGGCTACAAGCTCTTTGACCTACAATGGTGACCTTCCTGGCTGACAAAATAGTTGCACAACACTTGTGGGAATAACCTACCACTCTCTGATTGGATTTAAGACCTATTTAATGAGATGGAAACCATGCCTGACACTGCTTGGGTGGCCAAGAATCTAAGATTAGATAGGGCATGGACCCAAGGAAAAACAAAATACTGTTGTTCTGCTAAGGGAAGGCAGCTTTTTAATGACTCCTAATGAGATTCTGTTATACTCAAGGTCAGTGTCTTGATCAGCCATTATCAGATAAGCTTTCTCCTGACATAGATGGGAAATGATACAAAAACACAACTGAACAATGTGCAGAGTGAGAGACCTTGGAACACTCAGTCCTAAATGGAATGTCTTTATCAAATTTCCTCTTCTCAGGACTCAGGGAAATATATGAAAGAGGAAGTAAAAATATTTTGAAAGCAAGAGGGAATGGCATATACCAAGTAAACAGTGTCTTTCATAAACAACCACCAATAACAGAAAAAGTAGTTTTTCCAAGGGAGTTTCATTGGTTATATAAACCACGCTTAAGGGCAGGACCATTGCCCAACAGTATTTGGCCAACACAGAATGGACTGATACATATTTTAGATGTTTGGAATAATATTGTTTTGTTTGGGCTTTTTCCCTATTACTGGTCTTTTGCTTGTATAGTATGGTTTCTGATTTTGAGTTTTATGGGTTGTATGTGTGTGTGTAAGTTTGCATGTGTATGCATTTCTGTGCTTTTTATTACTTTTTTTTTTGTTTCTTGTTAGTTTTTCATTCTGTTTCATCCTTGTTTGCTTTATTATTTGCATGTTTGTTATGAGAGAGAGAGAGAAAATGTGTGAAGTTGGGTGGCGCTGACCATGCAGGGTGTCTTAACAGCTGCTCAGAAGTAAGAGCAGAGTGACCTGCAGGTCCTACTGTGGACCCCAAAACCCGGACATCTGTGTTTCTCAGGTGAGAGAAGAATCCACAAGGATACACACAGGTCCATCTTCAGCCCACCTGGCTAATACAGGGAAAAATTCCTGATTTCCTAACTGGCACTGCCACAGACCTAGGTCACCTGGCCAAGCCCACCACCTTTGGATATCTTCCAGAGACCAACAGCTCGTGGCACCCATACCTCCATCCTTAGGCCACTCACCCAAACTCATCTTTTGTGGATACCTTCTTGGTACTGGCTCTGACCTCTCAGCTTTAAGCCACTTTCCCAAACCTACAATTGGTGGATACCTACCTCAGACCAGAGGCTCAAGCTTTGGACTTTGGGTGCTCACTCTCATTGCTTATGGAGGTATGCCAGGTAGCTGGGGCAGAGCCAGAAAAATCTCTGAGCCTATAGCTGCTCCAGTGCCCTGCAGCCTTCCTCAATATAGAGGACAATGGGATTGAGTGCCAGTGCCACGCCCAGCTCAGCTCTGCTGTGTTCACTGTCTGTGTTGTGCTGGCTGATTCTGATCTGGATGATCCAGGCAACTAGGGAGCATGCAAAATGGAGCCACACTTCTTTCACAGTACCAGAATGTATTCTCTCCACAGGATGGTGAGGGTGAGCACCATTAGCAGCTTCAAAGAGGAAGATGTCCACAGTACTATGAGAGTGAGAGTACCGGTTTATAGCCTCACTTTCAGTACAGGAAGGTATTACCTCCACAAGCAGTGAGAGTGAGCAACCAAAGTCCGAGGCTTGAACCTCTGGTCTGAGGTAGGTATCCACCAACTGTGAGCCAGGAGAGACAGTGACTACATCAGATTCCAGAGACAAGTAGACCCAGTCTATAGTATAGGCTCCAGGAACAAATAGTCAAGGCTGCAGACAAGCAGATGGGTATAGGCTGGAGCATAAGAATACAAGCAACAGAACCCAGGATATATGGCTTCCCAGATTCTCAAAAAATCAACAGATATGCTAATGAAGGTAAAACAAAGGAAATGCTCTTAATCACATAATTATGCAGTTACTGGAGCTACATAAAGAGGAAAAAATAGGCCATTATGGACAGACAGGGAACCACAATCAAACAAGTGAAGGAAATGGTGCAAGGCATGAAAATGGAATTAGAATCAATAAAGAAAACACAAGCAAAGAAAACCCTGGAGTTGCAGAATTTAGAAAAGAGATCAGGAACCACAAATGTAAGCATCACCAACAGAATACAGGAGATGGAGGAAAGAATCTCAGGTGCTGAAGATACAATTAAATAAATTGACATATCTCTCAAAGAAAAAACAAAAATGGAAAAGTTCCTGACACAAAACATTCAAGAAATCAAGGATACCACGAAAGATGAAACCTAAGAATAATAGAAATAGATGAAAAGAAGTTTCCAGGCTCCAAGGCCCAGAAAATATTTTCAAGAAAATCATAGTATGCCCTTAAGCATACTAGAGTCTTACAAAACACAAAATAGACTAGACCAGGAAAGAAAGTCCTCTCGCTATATAATAATCAAAACACTAAATCTAAAGAACAAAGAAAAAAATATTAAAAGCTGCAAGGGAAAAAAGTCAAGTAGCATATAAAGGCAGATCTATCAGAATCACACCAGACTTCTCAGCAGAGACTATGAAATCCAGAATGGCCTAAGCAGGTATCAAGCAGAAACTAAGAGACCACAGATGGCACTCACACTATTATACCTAGCAAAACATTCAATCAACATAGATGGAGAAAACAAAATATTCCATGACATAACTAAATGTAAACAATATATAAGCAGGAACCCACCCCTATAGAAGACACTAGAAGGAAAACTCCAACCCAACGAAATCAGTTACACCCAAGAAAATACAGGATAAAAATACTTTCACAACAAAAAAAAGCAAAAGAAAACAAGCACTCAAATGTACAATCTCTACCAACTCCACAATAAAAGGAACTAACAATCATTGGTAACTAATATCTATCAACATCAATGGACTCAACTCTCTAATAAAAAGACACAGACTAACAGAATGTTTAAAGAAACAGTATCCAATATTCTGCTGCATTGAAGAAACATACATCTGAAACAAGGAAAGACACTACCTCAGAGTACAGAGCTGGAAAAAAGAATTTCCAACCAAACTGACCCAACAATCAAGCTGGAGCAGCCATCCTAATATACAATAAAATATACTTTTAACCAAAATCAGTCAAAAGAAATTGAGAGGGACACTTCATTCTCATCAAAAGAAAAATCCACCAGGAGGACATCACAATCCTGAACATCTATATCCCAAACACATGAGCTACTGCATTTGTAAAAGAAACATTATTAAAGCATTAATCACACATTGATAGCAACACCTTAATAGTGGGAGACCCCACTCTCACTAAGGGACAGATTATTGAGACAGAAGTTATACAGGGATTTTTTCCCTATATTACAGAGGTCTTGAATCAAATGGACCTAATAGATGTTTATAGAACTTTTCACCAAAACACAAAAGAGTATACCTTCTTCTCAGCACCACACAGAACCTTCTCCAAAATAGACCATATAGTGAGACATGAAGCAAGCCTGAACAGATTCAAGAAGATTCATTTAATCCCTTCTATCTATCAGACCACCATGGTCTAAAACTGGACCTCAACAATAACAGAAATAGCAAAAAGCCTATACATGAATTAAAATTGAACAATTATCCACTCAACAATGGCCAGGTCAGGGAAGAAATAAAGAAAGTAAAGCCTTCCTGGAATTCAATGAAAATGAAGGTACAACTTACTCATACTTATGGGACATAATGAAAGGAGTGCTAAGAGGAAAGCCCATAGCAGTAAGTGCCTTTGTAAAGGAATTCGAGACATCTGATATATTCAACTTAACTGTACAACTGACATCACTAGAAGAAAAAGAAACAGACACACATAAGAGGAGTAGATGTCTGAAAATAATCAAACTCAGGGCTGAAACCAATAAATTAGAAACGTAAAGAACAATACAATCATGTAAACCAAGAGCTGGTTCTTTGAGAAAATCAACAAGATAGACAAACCCTTGGCCAAACTAACCAAAAGGCAGAGATACACTTTCCAAATAAGCAAAATCAGTAATGAAAAAGGGTACACAATAACAGACACTGAGGAAATCCAAAGAATTATTAGGTCCTACTTCAAAAGCCTATATGCCACAAAATTTGAAAATTCATATGAAATGGATAATTTTTTTGATTGATTCTATTTACCAAAGCTGATTAACATCAGATAAATAAATTAAATACTCCTATATCTTCTAAGGAATTAGAAGCTGTCATCAAAAGTCTCCCATAAAAAAAAAAAGCCCAGGAGCGGGGCAAGATGGCGGCGCCGGGAGGACTCTCATTCTGAGGAGCAGCACAGCAGGATTGGCACAGTGACCAGCAATCAGAACTCGCGGCCATAAAACACAAGTGGTTGTGTTTCTCAGGTGAGAGGATACCCCACGGTGGGGGATTCGATCAGCTTTAACTCACCTGGCTAAACCGCGGAAGAGATCCCCGTTCCGCAAGACGCTTGGTCGCCAGCCCAGAGCTACCCGCCAGTGCGATCTGGTCACGGTCCCAGACTGAACTGTGGGCCCACAACACCATAGACTGGATTTCCCAGTTGAGAGATAACCCCACGGAGCAGGAAACAATTGGGACCGACCCCAGGTTGCCCAGACATCCCCTGGAAAAGACTCGGGTTCCGCGGGTGCCCCAGGAGCCAGCCCGGACCCAGAGCCGGGAGGGACAAAGGCGCCTGCCTGCACAGAGCCCTGCCTGTGCGTGTGATTCGCCGCCTCAGATAGAACTGTGGGCACCAGGGCAACAGGGCACCAGACTGCGTGTCTCTGGCAGGAGGAAACCCCCAGCGGAGGGGGTCAGCAACTCTAACGCTTAGGACACCCAGCACCAAAACACTTCCTGGACTCACGCAGACTCTAGTGCAGGCAGAAGTGCTGTGCTCTGCCGCCATTGTTGCGTTCCCCTGGGGCACTGGGACACACAGCTGCATCCTCGGACCTGCAGGAGCCGAAGAGCCATTACAGCAGCCCTCAGATACTGTGCCAGGGATCGGCCAGTTGTCCCTGGCTGGACTGCCAAAACTGTAGGAATCCCTGATCCTTCAGGGGGGCTACACCCACAGTGTCTGGACCAGAGTGGTGCCTACAGCCGCCATCCCAGACAGAGACACACAGCTTCTGGTCCAGAGTGAGGCACCCAACCTCCAGACCAGAGCAGTGCCCCCAGGCGCCAACTCAACCTAGGTGCACATTCTCCAGGTCCAGAGCTGAGCAATCAGCCTTTGGCCCAGAGACTTGCTGAGTGCACCTCCCACTTTCTCAGACAGAACTGTGCGCCCCAGGATAACAGACTGAGTTTCCCTGTTGGGAGAAAACCCCATAGCTAGGGAATCAGCAGTTTCTTCAAGAGGACTGTACATGGAAATTTAGTGAGCAGCAGCACACTAAATTTATAACAAGAAACCCAGCAGTGGGGCAGCTGTCTTGAGAAATTTTATGGGTAAGAGGAGATCCCCCCCTGCCTAACATAGACCACAGCTACTACTCAGGGCTATAAACCTGAGGTGAGCAGTGGCAACTCCGGAGAAACACTGGCCATACAGTGACCATAACCAAAAAGCAGAGAAGGACTCCTTCAGGAAAAATCATCTTCCGGCCAAGGGGATACTCCCTACCTCAGGACTCCAGGAAGCACAGAAACTAACAGCCAAAACCTAAATCAGCCCAATGGGTAGAGGTCAGCGTAAAGGCTCAACCAACAAAAGACAGAGCAATATGGCATCTCCAGAACCCAGCCATCCAGGGGCGAACAGCCCTGAACAATGCAGCATAATAGAAAATCAAGAAGATGACCTTACATCTATGTTGATGAAGAGAATAATAGAGGAAACAGATAAAATACGTAAAGAATTAGAGGAAGATAAAACCAAACAGATCATGGCAATCCGTAAAGAAATGGAGGAAGATAAAGACAAGCAAATTAGGACCATCCGTGAAGAAATACGGGAAGATGCAGGCAAACAGCTTGTGGCATTCAGAGAAGAAATAATTAAATCACTGAAAGAAATCAAAGAGACAGAGTTGAAGGAACTAAAAGAAAAAGAGGAAAATACAAGCAGACAGGTGAAGGAAGTAAACAAAACAACTCAAGACCTGAAGATAGAACTAGAAAAATTAAAGAAAACACAAATGGAGGAAATAATGGAGAGGAAAAATTTAGGGAAGAAAACAGGAACTATCTGTAGTAAGCATAACCAACAGAATACAAGAAATGGAAGAAAGAATCTCAGGTGTAGAAGATACAATGGAAGAAATCGATGTATCTGTCAAAGAAAATGTT
This sequence comes from Psammomys obesus, assembly GCF_907164565.1. Taxonomy (NCBI): domain Eukaryota; kingdom Metazoa; phylum Chordata; class Mammalia; order Rodentia; family Muridae; genus Psammomys; species Psammomys obesus. Next base: position 2,339,905 of record NW_026594184.1, on the reverse strand, counting down.
AAATCCAAAAAATTCCTGACACAGACCGTCCAAGAAATCCAAGACAATATGAAAAGACAAAACCTAAGAATAATAGGAATAGAGGAAAAAGAAGACTCCCTTCTCCAAGGCCCAGAAAATATTTTCAACAAAATCATTGAAGAAAATTTCCCCAAGTTAAAGGAGAAGCCAATAAGGATACATGAGGCCTACAGAACACCCAACAAATTTGACCAGAAAAGAAAATCCTCCCGCCACATAATAATCAAAACAGTAAGTATACAGAAGAAAGAAAAAATACTAAAAGCTGCAAGGAAAAAAGGCCAAGTAACATATAATGGCAAACCCATTAGAATCACACCTGACTTTTCAACAGAAACTATGAAAGCCAGAAGGGCCTGGACAGATATCATGCAGACCCTAAGAGAACACAGATGTCAACCCAGGCTACTATACCCTGCAAAACTCTCAGTCCTCATAGACGGAGAAAACAAGATATTCAATGACAAAAACAAATTTCAACAATACCTACACACAAATCCAGCATTACAGAAGACACTGGAAGGGAAAATACAACCCAAGAAAATTAGCTTCTGTCAAGAAAACACAGGAAATAATTAACCTTACTACAGCAAAACAAAAAGCAACCAAGCACACAAACTTATGAACACAGCCAACATCAAAATCAAAGGATCTAACAGCCACTGGTCATTAATCTCTCTCAACATCAATGGACTCAACTCTCCTGTAAAAAGACACAGATTAACAGAATGAATACGTAAACAAAACCCAGCAATCTGTTGCATACAAGAAACACACCTAAGACAAAAGATAGACATTACCTGAGGGTAAAAGGTTGGAAGATGACTTTCCAAGCAAATGGACCCAAGAAACAAGCAGGAGTAGCCATTCTAATATCTGATAAAATAGACTTTCAACCAAAATTAATAAAAAGAGATGAGGAAGGACACTTCATACTCATCAAGGGAAAATTCCACCAGGAAGACATCACAATCCTGAACATCTATGCCCCAAATACAAGAGCACCCACATTTGTAAAAGAAACATTGATAAAATTTAAACCACATATAGATCCCCACACATTAATAGTGGGAGACTTCAACACCCCACTCTCAACAAAGGACAGGTCAACAAAACAGAAATTAAACAAAGAAACAATATCTCTGACAGAGGTCATGAATCAAATGGACCTCACAGACATCTACAGAACTTTACACCCAAACACAAAAGAATTTACCTTCTTCTCAGCACCTCATGGAACCTTCTCCAAAATAGACCATATAGTTGGTCACAAAGCAAGCCTCAACAGATACAAGAAGACTGAAATAATCCCTTGTATCCTGTCTGATCACCATGGAATAAAGCTGGACTTCAACAACAACAGAAATAGCAAATAAGCCTACACACTCATGGAAACTGAACAACTTGTTACTAAATGACAGCTGGGTCAGGGAAGAAATAAAGAAAGAAATTAAAGCCTTTCTAGAACTCAGTGAAAATGAAGACACAACATACCCTAACTTGTGGGACACAATGAAAGCAGTGCTAAGAGGAAAGTTCATAGCACTAAGTGCCTTCAAGAAGAAATTCGAGACAGCTCATTCAAGCAACTTAATGGCCCACTTAAAAACCCTAGAAAAAGAAGAAGCAGACACACCAAAAAGGAGTAGACGGCTGGAAATAATCAAACTCAGGGCTGAAATCAATCAATTAGAAACAAATAAAACATTTCAAAGAATCAATGAAACCAAGAGCTGTTTCTTTGAGACAATCAACAAGATCGACAAACCCTTAGCCAAGCTAACTAAAACGCAGAGAGACACCACCCAAATCAACAAAATCAAAAATGAAAGGGGGGACATAACTACAGACACTGAGGAAATCCAAACAATCATTAGGACTTACTTCAAAAGTCTATATGCCACAAAATTTGAAAATCTAAATGAAATGGACAATTTTCTTGATCGATTTGACTCACCAAAGCTGAATCAGGACCAGGTAAATCAAATAAATAGTCCTATATCCCCCAAAGAAATAGAAGCAGTCATCAAATGTCTCCAATCCAAAAAAAGCCCAGGACCAGATGGCTTCAGCGCAGAATTCTACCAGACCTTCAAAGAAGAGCTAACTCCAATTCTCTTCAAACTATTCCACAAAATAGAAACAGAAGGAACATTACCAAACTCATTCTATGAAGCCACAATCACCTTGGTACCTAACCCTCACAAAGACTCAACAAAGAAAGAGAATTTCAGGCCAATCTCCCTTATGAACATTGATACAAAAATACTTAACAAAATACTTGCAAACCGGATCCAAGAACACATCAAAGATATTATCCACTATGACCAAGTAGGCTTCATCCCAGGTATGCAGGGGTGGTTTAAGATACAGAAATCCATCAATGTGATCCACCATATTAACAAACTGAAAGAAAAAAAACCACATGATAATCTCCCTAGATGCTGAAAAAGCATTTGACAAAATCCAACATCCATTCATGGTTAAAGTACTGGAGATATCAGGGATACAAGGCACATATCTAAACATAGTAAAGGCGATATACAGAAAGCCTATAGCCAACATCAAACTGAACGGAGAGAAACTTAAAGCAATCCCACTGAAATCAGGGACAAGACAAGGCTGCCCACTCTCTCCATATCTCTTCAACATAGTGCTGGAAGTCCTTGCTAGAGCAATAAGACAGTCGAAGGAGATCAAGGGGATACAGATGGGAAAGGAAGAAGTCAAATTATCACTATTTGCAGATGATATGATAGTATATATGAGTGACCCCCAAAACTCTACCAGGGAACTCCTACAGGTGATAAACACCTTCAGCAAAGTGGCCGGATACAAAATTAACTCAAAAAAATCAGTAGCACTCCTGTATACAAAAGACAAAAGGACTGAGAAAGAAATTAGAGAAACAACACCATTCACAATAGCCACAAATGACATAAAGTACCTTGGCGTAACCCTAACCAAGCAAGTCAAAGACTTGTATGAAAAAAATTTCAAATCTCTGAAGAAAGAATTAGAGGAAGATATGAGAAGATGGAAAGATCTCCCATGCTCATGGCTTGGCAGGATTAACATAGTAAAAATGGCCATCTTACCAAAAGCAATCTACAGATTTAATGCAATTCCCATCAAATTGCCAAAACAATTCTTTACAGACCTGGAAAGAAAAATTCTCAACTTCGTATGGAATAACAAGAAACCGAGAATTGCTAAAACAATCCTCTACAATAAAAGATCTTCTGGAGGTATCTCCATCCCTGATCTCAAGCTGTACTATAGAGCAACAGTTATAAAAACTGCATGGTACTGGCACAGAAACAGAATGGTGGATCAATGGAATCGAACAGAAGACCCAGAAATAAACCCACACACTTACGGACACCTGATTTTTGACAAAGATGCCAAAACCATACAATGGAAAAAAGATAGCATCTTTAACAAATGGTGCTGGTCCAACTGGATGTCTACATGGAGAAAAATGAAAATATATCCATACTTATCACCCTGCACAAAACTGAAGTCCAAGTGGATCAAAGACCTCAACATAAAACCAGACACATTAAATCGGCTAGAAAAAAAAGTGGGGAATACCCTAGAACTCATTGGTACAGGAGAAAACTTCCGGAACAGAACACCAACAGCACAGGCTCTAAGAGCAACAATCAATAAACGGGACCTCATGAAATTGAAAAGCTTCTGTAAAGCAAAGAACACCGTCATCAAAACAAAGCGACTGCCTACAGATTGGGAAAGAATCATCACCAACCCTTTATCTGACAGAGGACTCATATCCAATATATATAAAGAACTAAACAAGCTGAAAAGCAACAAACCAAGTAATCCACTTAAAAAATGGGGAACAGAGCTAAAGAGAGAATTCTCTGCAGAGGAATATCGAATGGCAGAGAAGCACTTACAGAAATGCTCAACCTCATTAGCCATTAGGGAAATGCAAATCAAAACAACCCTGAGATTTCACCTTACACCCATCAGAATGGCCAAGATGAAAATCTCAAGGGACAACACATGCTGGAGAGGTTGTGGAGAAAGGGGAACCCTTCTCCACTGCTGGTGGGAATGTAAACTGGTACAACCACTCTGGAAATCAATCTGGCGCTTTCTCAGACAACTAGGAATAGCGCTTCCTCAAGATCCAGCCATACCACTCCTAGGCATATACCCAAAAGAGGCGCAAGTATACAAAAAGGACATTTGTTCAACCATGTTTGTAGCAGCTTTACTTGTAATAGCCAGAAGCTGGAAACAACCCAGATGCCCCTCAACTGAAGAATGGATGCAGAAACTGTGGTACATCTATACAATGGAGTATTACTCAGCAATGAAAAATAAGGAAATCATGAAATTTGCAGGTAAATGGTGGGACCTGGAAAGGATCATCCTGAGTGAGTTGACCCAGAAGCAAAAAGACACTCACGGTATATACTCACTCATATAAACATACAATATAGAATAAACCCACTAAAATCTGTACATCTAAACAAACTAAGCAAAAGAGAGGACCCTAACTAAAATGTTCAATCCCCATCCTGAAAGGCAAAGAGGATGGACATCAGAAGAAAACGAAAATAGGAAACAACCTCAGAACCTGCTACAGAGGGCCTCTGAAAGCCAGAAGAAAACAGGAAACAACCTTGAAACCTGCCACAGAGGTCCTCTGAAAGCTTTTGACAGATGAAAGCATCTGTCAAAGCAGATGCTGAGCCTGATGGCCAACTGATAGGCAGAGTGAATGGAATTCTATGTAAGAAGTGGGAAATAGTAAGAGCTGGAGGGGACGGGAACTCCACAAGCAGAGCAACAGAACAAGATAATTTGAACACAGGGAACTTCCCAGAGACTCATACTCCAACCAAGGACTATTCATGGAGATGACCTGGAACCCCTGCACAGGTGTAGCCCATGGCAGTTCAGTGTCCAAGTGGGTTACATAGTAATGGGAAGAGGAACTGCCTCTGACATAATCTGATTGGCCTGCTCATGGATCACTTCCCCCTGAGGGGGGAGCAGCCTTATCAGGCCACAGTAGAGGACAATGCAGCCACTTTTGATGAGAACTGATAGACTAAGATCAGAAAGGAGAGGAGAACCTCCCCTATCAGTGGACTTGGGGAGTGGCATGCATGCAGAAAGGGGAGGGAGGGTGGGATCGGGAGGGGAGGAGGGAGGGGCTCATGGGGGGATACAAAATGAATAAAGTGTAATTAATAAAAAATTAAAAAAAAAGAGCCTAGGCCTTCAAAGCAGAGCTAATACCAATACTGTTTAAACTATTCCACAAAATAGAAACAGAAGGAACATTAACTCATTCCAGGAGGGCACAGTCATGTTGATATCTAAACCTCATAAAGACCCAACAAAGAAAGAGAACTTCAGACATTGATGTCAAAATACTCAATAAAGTATTTGCAAACAGAATCTAAGAACCCATCAAAATATCATATACCTAAATATAGTAAAGACAAAATAGAGCAAGCCTATAGCCAACATCAAATTAAATGGACAGAAACTTAAATCAATTCCACTGAAAGCAGGGACAAGACATGGCTGCCGATTCTCTCCATATCTCATCAACATAGTAGTTGAAATCCTAGCTAGAGCAATAAGACAACTAAAGGAGATCAATGGGATATAAATTGGAAAGGAAGAAGTCAAAGTATCACTATTTGCAGATGATATCACAGTATACATTAGTGACTTCAAAAATTCTACCAGGGATCTCCTTCAGTTGATAAATACCTTCAGCAAAGTGGCTGGATACAAAATTAACTCAAAAACATCAGTAGCTCTCCTGTATATGAAAGACAAAAAGGCTGAAAAAGAAAATAAGGAAAAATACACCCTGCACAATAGCCACACATAACATAAAGTACCTTGGTGTGAGTCTAACCAAGCAAGTGAAAGACTTGCATGAAAAAGACGTCAAGTCTTTGAAGAAAGAAATTGAAGAAGATACCAGAAGATGGAAAGATCTCCCATGCTCATGGATCAGTAGGATTAACAGTGAAAATGGCCATACTATTGAAAGCAATATACAGATTCAATGCAATTCCCATCAAAATACCAACACAATTCTTTACAGACTTTGAAAGAAAAAATTCTCAACTTTATATGGATGAACAAGAAACCGGCATAGCTAATACAACTCTGTATAGCAAAAGATTTTCTGGAGGTATCTCCATTCCTGATCATAAACTGTACAATAGAACGACAGTAATGAAAATTTTATGGTACAGGCATAGAAACAGACTGGTGAATCAATGGAATAGAATCAATGATCAATGGAATCAATGGGATAGAATCAATAATCCCACATGCCTAAGGATACTTGATTTTTGACAAAGAATCAAAAAATCATGCAATGGACAAAAGATATCATCTTCAACAAATGGTGCTGATATAACTGAATGTCTACATGTAGAAAAATATAGATAAATACAGATTTATCATCCTGCACAAAACTCAAGTCCAAGTGAACCAAAGACCTCAACAAAACCAGGCACACTAAATCTGTTAGAAGAAAAAGTGGGGAAGAACATTAACCTCATTGGCACAGGAACAACTTCCTGAACAAAACACCAGCAGCACAGGCTCTAAGATCAACAATCAATAAATGAGACCTCATGAAATTGAAAAGCTTCTGTAAAGCAAAGAATACTGTCATCAGAACAAAACAACAGCCTACAGATTGTGAAAGGATCTTCACCAACCCTATATCTGACAGAGGTCTAATATCCAGAATACATAAAGAACTTAAGAACTCAAACACCAACAAGCCAAGTAATCCAATTAAAAAATGGGGTACAGAAATAAACAGAGAATTCTCTGTGGAAGAATATAGAATAGCAGAGAAACAATTAAAGAAATGCTCGATGCCCTTTGTCAACATGGAGATGCAAATCAAAACGACCCTGAGATTTCACCTTACACCCATCAGAATGGCTAAGATCAAAAACTCAAGTGACAACACATGCTGGAAAGGTTGCGGAGAAAGGAGAATGCTCCTCCATTGCTGATGGGAATGTAAACTTGTACAACCACTTTGGAAATCAGTCTGGCACTTTCTCAGACAACTAGGAATAACGCTTCCTCAAGAACCAGCTATACCACTCCTAGGCATATATCCAAAATATGCTCAAGAACACAACAAGGACATTTGCTCAACTGTGTTCGTAGCAGGGTTATTTGTAATACCCAGAACCTGGAAACAACCCAGATGTCCCTCAACGGAGGAATGAATACAGAATTTTGGTACATTTACAATGGAATACTACTGAGCAATTAAAAACATGGAAATCATGAAATTTGCAGGCAAATGGATGGATCTAGAAAAGATCATCCTGAGTGAGGTATCCCAGTACCAGAAAGACACACACAGCATGTACTCTCTTATAAGTGGATACTAGACATATAATACAGGATAAACTTACTAATATCTGTACGCTTAAAGAAGCTAAGCAAGAAGGAGGACTCTGGGTAATATGATCAGTCCTCACCCAGTAAGTCAAATGGGAAGGACATTTGAAGAGGGAGAAAACAAGAAATAGGACAAAAGCCTGCCAGAGATGGCCTCTGAAAGACTCTATCCAGCATGATATCAAAGCAAATGCTGAGACACTTAGCCAAACATTGGGCAGAGTGCAGGGAATCTTATGAAAGAAGTGGGAGAGAGAAAGGCCTGGAAGGGACAGGAGCTCCACAAGGAGAGCAACAGAAATAAGAAATCTTGGCCCAGTGGTGTTTTCTGAGACTGATACTCCAACCAAGGTCCATGCACGGAGATAAGCTAGATCCTTGCACAGATATAGACCATGGCAACTCAGTCTACAAGTGGGTGTCCAAGTAAGGGGAACAGGGGTTGTCTCTGACATGAATTCAGTGGTTGGCACTTTGATCACCTTCCCTTGAGAGAGGAGCAACCTTACCAGACTACAGAGAAAGACAATGTATCCCGTTCTGATGAGACCTGATAGGCTAGGGTCAGAGGGAAGGTATGGAGGACCTCCCCTATCAGTTGACTTTAGGAGGGGCATGTTAGGGACTGAGGGACGGGGCTGAGGGTGTAATTGGGAGGAGATGAGTGAAGTGGTTACAGCTCGGATACAAAACGAATTAAGTTTACCTTATAAAAAAATTAAAGTCTTCCTAGAATTCAATGAAAATAAAGGCACAACATATCCAAACTTGTGGGACACAATGAAAGCAGTGCTAAGAGGAAAGTTCATAGCACTAAGTGCTTTCAAGAAGAAATTTGAGACAGCTCATTCAAGCAACTTAATGGTTCACCTAAAAACCTTAGGAAAAAAAAAAAGAAGCAGACACACCAAAAAGGAGTGGACGGCTGGAAATAATAAAACATAGTGCTGAAATCAATCAATTAGAAACAAATACAACAATTCAAAGAATCAATGAAACCATGAGCTGGTTCTTTGATAAAATCAACAAGAAAGACAAACCCTTAGCCAAGCTAACTAAAAGGGAGAGAGACACCATCCAAATCAACAAAATCAGAAATGCAACAGGGGACATAACCATAGACATTGAGGAAATCCAAACAATCATTAAGACTTACTTCAAAAGTCTATATGCCACAAAATTTGAAAATCCAAATGAAATGGACAATTTTCTTGAATGATTCCACTTACCAAAGCTGAATCAAGACGAGGTGAATCAATTGAAAAGTCCTATATCCCTTAAGGAAATAGAAGTGGTCATCAAAAGTCTACCGTCCAAAAAAAAAAAAAAAAAAAATAAAAAAAAAAAAAAAAAGCCCAGGACCAGATGGTTTCAGCGCAGAATTCTACTAGACATTCAAAGAAGAACTAACTCCAGTTCTCTTTAAACTATTCCACAAAATAGAAACAGAAGGAACACTACCAAACTCATTCTATGAATCCACAGTCACCTTGGTACCTAAACCTCACCAAGAGCCAACAAAGAAAAAGAATTTCTTGCCAGTCTCCTTTATGAACATTAATGCAAAAATACTCAACAAAATACTTGCAAACTGACGCTGAGACTTATGGCCAACTGTTGGGCAGAGTGCATGGAATCTTATGTAAGAAGTGGGAAATAGTAAGAGCTGGAGAGGACGGGAACCACACAAGAAGAGCAACATAACCAGAAAACTTGAACACAGGGAACTTCCCAGAGACTCATACTCCAACCAAGGACTATTCATGGAGATAACTAGAACCCCTTCACAGATGTAGCACATGATAGTTCAATGTCCAAGTGGGTTACATAGTAAAGGGAAGAGGTACTGCCTCTGACATAATCTGATTGGTCTGCTCTTTGATCACCTCCCCCTGAGGGGGGAGCAGCCTTACCAGGGCACAGAAGATGACAATGCAGCCACTCCTGAGGTGATCTGATAGACTAAGTTGAGAAGGAAGGAAAAGAGGACCTCTCCTATCAGTGGACTTGGCGAGGGGCATGCATGAGGAAGGGGGAAGGAGGTTGGGATCTGGAAGGGAAGAGGGAGGGGCTTATGGGAGAATACAAAATGAATAAATTGTAATTAATAGTAAAAAAATGTAAATAAATAAATAAATACTTGCAAACCGAATCCAAGAACACATCAAAGATATCATCCAATATGACCAAGTAGGCTTCATCCCAGGTATGTAGGGGTGGTTCAATATATGAAAACCATCAATGTGATCCACCGTATTATCAAACTGAAAGAAAAAAAAAACCCACATGATAATTTCCTTAGATGTTGAAAAAGCATTTGACAAAATCCAACATCCATCCATTCATGTTTAAAGTATGGGAGAGATCAGGGATACAAGGCACATATATGAACATAGTAAAGACAATATACAGCAAGTCTATAGCCAAGATCAAACTAACCGGAGAGAAACTTAAAGCAATCCCACTGAAATCAGGGACAAGACAAAGCTGCCCACTCTCTCCATATCTCTTCAATATAGTGCTGGAAGTCCTTGCTAGAGCAATAAGACAGTTGAAGGAGATCAAAGGGATACAAATTGGAAAGGAAGAAGTCAAATTATCACTATTTGCAGATGATATGATACTATACCTGAGTGACCCCAAAAACTCTACCAGGGAACTCCTACAGCTGATAAACACCTTCAGCAAAGTGGCCAGTACAAAAGTAAGTCAAAGAAATCAGTAGCACTCCTGTATACAAAAGACAAAAGGGCTGAGAAAGAAATTAGAGAAACAACACCCTTCACAATAGCCACAAAGGACATAAGTTACCTTGGTGTAACCCTAATCAAGCAAGTCAAAATGTGTATGAAAAAATTTCAAGTCTCTCAAGAAAGAATTAGAAGAAGACATCAGAAGATGGAAAGATCTCCCATGCTCATGGCTTGGCAGGATTAACTTAGTAAAAATGGCCATCTTACCAAAAGCAATCTACAGATTTAATGCAATTCCCATTAAATTACCAACACAATTCTTTACAGACTTTTGTAAAGTTGAGAAAAATTCTCAACTTCATATGGAATAACAAGAAACCCAGAATTGCTAAAACAATCCTCTACAATAAAATATCTTCTGGAGGTCTCCCTGATCTTAAGCTGTACTATAGTGCAACAGTAATAAAAACTGCATGATGGCATAGAAACAGAATGGTGGATCAATGGAACTGAACGGAAGACCCAAAAATAAACCCACACACTTATGGACACCTGATCTTTCACAAAGATGTCAAAACCATACAATAGAAAAAAGATAGCATCTCCAACCAATGGTGCTGGTCTAACTGGATGTCTACATGTAGAAAAATGCAAACAGATCCACACTAATCATCCTGCACAAAACTAAAGTCCAAGTGGATCAAAGACCTCAACATAAAACCAGACACATAAATCTGTTAGAAGAAAAAGTGGGGAGGACCCTAGAACTTATTGGAACAGGACACAACTTCCTGAACAGAACACCAACAGCACAGGCTCTAAGATCAACAATCAATAAATGGGACCTCAACTGAAAAGCTTTTGTAAAGCAAAGGACACCATCATCAAAACAAAACGACTGCCTACAGATTGGAAAAGAATCTTCACCAACCCTTTATCTCACAGAGGATTAATATCCAGTATATATAAAGAAGTAAAGAAGCTGAAAAGGAATAGACCAAGTAGTCCAATTAAAAAATGGGTAACAGAGCTAAACATAGAACTCTCTGCAGAGGAATATCGAATGGCAGAGAAACACTTAAAGAAATGCTCAACCTCATTAGCCATCAGGGAAATGCAAATCAAAACAACCCTGAGATTTCACCTTACACCCATCAGAAGGGCCAAGATCAAAAACTCAAGAGACAACACATGCTGGAGTGGTTGTGGAGAAAGCGGAACCCCCCTCCATTGCTGGTGGGAATGTAAACTTGTACAACCACTCTGGAAATCAATCTGGTGTTTTCTCAGACAACTAGGAAGAATGCTTCCTCAAGATTCATCGATACCACTCGTAGGCATATACCCAAAAGAGGCTCTAGCACACAATAAGGACATTTGCTCAACGATATCTGTAGCAGCTTTATTTGTAATAGCCAGAAGCTGGAAACAACCCAGATGCTCCTCAACTGAAGAATGGCTACAGAAAATGCTGTACATCTACACAATGGAATATTACTCAGCAATGAAAAATAAGGAAATCATGAAATTTGGAGCTAAATGGTGGGAACTGGAAAGGATCATTCTGACTGAGCTGTCCCAAAAGCAGAAAGGCACACATGGTATATACTCACTTATATAGACATATAACATAGAATAAACCCACTAAAACCTGTACACCTAAAGAAACTAATCAAGAATGAGGACTCTGACTAAAATGCTCAATCCTCATCCCGAAACGCAAAGAGGATGGACATTAGAAGAAGAAAACAGGAAACAAATTAGGAACCTTCCACAGAGGGCTTCTGAAAGGCTCTGCCCTGAAGACTATCAAAGCAGATGATGAGACTTATGGCCAGCTGTTGGGCAGAGTGCATAGAATCTTATGAAAGAAGTAGAAAATAGTAAGATCTGGAAAGGACAGGAACTCCACAAGGAGAGCAACAGAACCAGAAAATTTGAACACAGGGGTCTTTCCAGAGACTCATACTCTCCCCACGTACCATGCATGGAGATAACCTAAACCCCCTGCACAGATGTAGCCCATGGAAGTTCAGTGTCCAAGTGGGTTCCATAGTAATGGGAAGAGGGACTGCCTCTTATATAAACTGATTGGCCTGCTCTTTTATCACCTCCCCCTGAGGGGCTAACAGCCTTGCCAGGCCACAGAAGATGTCATTGCTGCCACTCCTGATGAGATTTGATAGACTAAGATCAGAAGGAAGGAGAAGGGGTCCTCCCCTATCAGTGGACTTGGGGAGAGGTATGCGTGAAGAAGCGGGAGGGAAGGTGGGATTGGGAAGGGAGGAGGGAGGGTTTTATGGGGGGATACAAAGTGAATAAAGTGTAATTAATAAAAGTAAAAAAAGATTAAAGAATAAATTAATTAAAAAAATAATTTAAATGGTGCTCTTCCACACGGGTGGGAGAAGGTACTCCCAGAATCCATATGCCATTTAAATACAGTGTCCTATCCATCATCACTTAGAAAGACAAATGGAATGGACATTGGGAGTAGGAGAAAACAAGTAACAGGACAGGAGCCTAATGCAGAGGGCCTCTGAAAAACTCTACCAAGCAGTGTATCAAAGCAGATACTGTGACTCATAACCAAACCTTCTGCAGGTTGCAGGGAATCGTATGAAAGAAGGGGGAGTTAGTATGACCTGGAGAGGACAGGAGCTCCACAAGGACCAAATATATTAGGGCACAGGGTTCTCTTATGAGACTGTTTCTCCAACCAAAGACCATGTATGGATATAACCTAGAGCCCTTGCTCAGATATAGCCCATGGTAATTCAGTATCCAAGTGGGTTCCCTAGTAAGGGAAAGAGGGACTATTTCTGACATGAACTCAATGGCTGGCTTTTTGACCTCCCCCCCTCCCTGGAGTAGCCTTGCTAGGCCACAGAGGAGGACTTTGCAGCCAGTCGTGAAGAGTCCTGATAAGCTAGGTTCAGATGGAAGGAGAGGAGGACCTCCCTTATCAGTGGACTTAGAAAGGGGCAGGGAGGAGATGAGGGAAGGAGGGTAGGATTGGAAGGGAATGTGAGAGGAGGCTATGGCTGGGATACAAAATAAATAACCTATGATTAATATAAAAATTATAAAAAAGAACAGGAATCAAAAAAAAAAAAAAACCCAAATACAGTGCCCTAGATCTGGGTTCTTAGGCTTAGTTGGCCAATATGTTCTTTGAGATCTCTCAAAATCTAGAGATTCTTTTGATCCTGTTTTTATGTATGATCCGGAAATAGATGATAGTCCCTCTAATTGAGTTGCATGATATCAAGATATCAGGGGCTCACAAATTGTCCTACAAGGTTGTGGGCTCTTTTTCTGTTAAAATTTGAAGCAAGATCTATATACTGGTACAGTGAACATAAAATTATTAGGCATGTAACCAAAAACTTTACATTTTGAGTTGAGGAACAGATGCATAGGAGAAAATTCATATCTCATACTGTGACCCAGAACAAAGCTCCGTGACTGTGAAGATCATAGATCCCAGTGGGAAGACAACTGCTGCTGTTTTGAGGAATGAAAGGTATAGATCTCTATATTTTTCTTCTAAACATTTGTGCTTGTTCACATAGTTTAGTACAGTTGTGAATGCTGTTGTAACTGATAGAATCTACCTCATTTTAGACATCTTCCGTTTTTGTTCTTTGCTGAGGGAGAGATTTATAATTGCTTAGGTTACTGAGACTCAGTGGCTGTTGTGGTGTCATGGCAGCCGAACACTCAGAAATGATCATGTACAACTCCTTCCTTCCAAGGTTCAGGGACTATCCTGCAAGCTGGAGTGCAAGAGAATGTGAGAGCTGGAACATTTAGTAGAATAGTGTAATAAGGCTTTTTATTCCACAATAAAACCACCATCACATTGTGATATATTAACAGCGATTACCTTGAATGAATGGAGAATGTGGGGAGTAATTGAGCAGATATGTGTACTGATAGCTATGTGTATGGCAATGGAGCTTAACTGTCTACAGTAGAAGGACTCAAGGAGAGTTTTATATCATTATTTCTGTTTGCAGACCCTGGTGGTACATGATCTTTCTTCATATCATATATTGTAGAGAATATAAGAACTGGAACATTCCAACATACCATAAGGACACTTGTTCCATTATGTTTATAGCAGCTTTATTCATATCAGCCAGAAACTGGAAACAATCTAGCTATCTCTCAGCCAAAGAATGGATAAAGAAACTGGTATATACACACAAAAGTAACACTATTCAGTTATTAAAAAGAAGGACATAATAAAATTTTCAGGCTAATGGATGAAACTAGAAAACATCATCCTGAGTGACCTAACTCCAACCCAGAAAGACAGGCACGGTATGTACTCATAAGTGGATATTAGCCATAAAGGACATTGTAGGATAGCTATCCTACAATCCACAGACCAAAAGAAGCTTAGTAACAAGGAAGACTCAAGGAAGGATGCTTGAAGGTCACTCAGAAGGAGAAATAATGTAGACATCTGAAGTGTAAATTAGGTGAGAACTGGGTGGAAGAAAGGATGGGGATGGAGCAGGAGTTGGGATCAGGTGTAGAGAAAGGGGGTTCTTCAAGATAGAACAGAAATCATGGGAGGTCATATCTCTGAGTTAGAGGAAGCCCCTTGGGAGTCTATGTTGATGACCCTAGCTAAGACTCCTAGCAGCAGGGAATATGGAACCTGAAGTGGTCACCTCCTATTGCCGAATGGGAACTTGCAGTGGAAGAAGGGGCAAACCAACCTGTACCCATAACCTTGACCCAGTCAACTTATGACTGGCTCAACTTGAGTCACATGCCATGAGAGAGAAACGTCACCATTGACATCATTGATAATATTCTGTTATACTTGGAGACTGAAGGATGGCATTACAGTCATCTGAGTGGCCTCACCCTGCAGCTGATGAAACAGATGCAGAGACCCACAGACAAACATTAGGTAGAGGTTGGAGAAGTTTATGAAAGAGGGAAAGGGAGAATGAAAGAGTCAGAGAGGTCAAGGACACCACAAGAAAACAAAAATCAACTAATCTGGCCGAAAAGGGCTCAAAGAGACTGAACAACAAACCGGAGAGCATCCATAGGACACATCTACACACACACACACACACACACACACACACACACACACACACACACACA
>NW_026594184.1:2266418-2324611 GCF_907164565.1 Psammomys obesus | reverse complement strand
ACACACACACACACACACACACACACACACACACACACACACACACAAGTAACAGTTGGACAGCTTAGTCCTCATGTAGAGCCTCTAATAGCAGGATCAGGGGCTGTCTCTAACTCTGTTGCCTACCATTGGTTTCCTTTCTCCTAACTTCACTGCCTTGTCTAGTCTCAAGAGAAGAAGTCCTACTTGATATGTCAAGAAGGTTTGAGAACCATGGGAGATCTCCCTTTCTCTGAGAAGAAAGGGAGGGGCATAGCAGGAGGGGAGGAAGGGACTGACAGGAGAGGACAGAGGGAAAGTTCTAATAGGTCATAAAATTAATTAATTAAGAAAAGAAAAACAATTAGAGTATTAACTAGAAGTAGGGTACATCCAAGTATAGCTTCAGTAAGGGACCACTTATAAGGTAGTGGCAGAAACATGAAGTATTCTACCCACTCTATATTTTAGTATGGAGTGTCCTTAAATACCAAAACCAAGTCTACTTCGTGTTTCATCCATACAGTTGTAAGGGATTAAATGTATTAGTGATTTTTACATCATTGTAGATTGCATTACTGTCAGCAGTATCTGAAGTAAGGCCAGACCTTGGTGTCCAACAACAGAGGAATAGATAAGGAAGTTATGATGTCTACTCACAGTGAACCTATTTTCTGCTGAATAAAAACAGAAAAATAGAACAGCCAATACTACATCTCAGCATACTTTCTCTGACTGGAAAATGGTGTTTTTTGCTGCAATATAGGGACATCTTGTGGACTTCCTCATTTTGTTTTATGTTATGCCTCACCTTTCTTCACTCATTAGAAGGGTCATAGACTATGGATCATAGTCTGGTTTCTCTATGCATTTATAGATGTTTCTTATTCTATCTGTCCCACAAATCACTGTCCATGATGACAATGCCAATTATTCCTTACTTTAAAGTGACAATTGAGCAAGTGATCTTGTTCTCTGTTACTTAAGATGCTACAGCTTTACCTGAGACTTTGTGCACATTACACAATTGTTCAAACATGAAGTTTTGATGTCAACTTGAGAAGAAATGCCTTTCCATGAAATTAGTTCAATGTTGAGTAGTGATGGAGAAACCACTGTTGTACCGTTATCAGTACTCGGGACACCTAGAACACCTTTGTTCTTTAGGCCACCAAATTCTTTCAGGGCTGAACATTCATCCATTTTGGTCTGCTGTATTCACTTTACAAAACTGTGATGCATTTGCTGAGACCCTGAAGGAGAAAGTGATTTGGGAACACCTTGTCTCCTGCAGTGTAGATGCAAGAGGAATACATTAAAACACAGGCTGCCACCCCCACCCCGTGTGTATGTGGACTTCATCAAGACAATGTGATGAGGAAGTTAAGCAAACACACACTGACACAAAGGAGAATGTGCGCGTGCAAACACATACGGGAGGAGACATCCTATTTTTTAAATCTCATAATCATTTTAGTAGTTTTTCACAGAGTTGAGGCCATTATCATTCAGTGTTCAGGTTGATGGGTGAGTGGTAATTCTTGTCATTCTTGTAGTGATTGTCAATCCTCAGTCATCTGCTTGTTTACTTTTATAGTTTAGTCCTTCCTGTGGCCTCATAGGAATGTTCATATCTCTTAATCTTCAGGGTCATTTCGTCAAGTCCTGCTTCAGTAGATATTGATTTCTGTAGTTTTTGTCATCAAGAAAAATTCTCCTTCTTTCTTCAAATATGGAGAGTATCTGTGCTGGATATACAAATCTAATCTAGCTATAAATGTCATGTTTTTCACAATTTATTTATTATATATCCCGATTAAAGCCCCCTCCCTCAACTCCTCCAGTCTCACCGTCCCTCCGCCTCCCCCCAATCCCATTTCCCTAGTCCCCTGAAAGGGGGAGTTCTCTGCCTCTGTCATCTGCCCATAGCTTATAAAGTCTCATCAGGACTGCCTTGATCCTCTTTCTCTGTAGTCTGGCAAGACAGCACTGCCAGGGGCAAGTGATCAAAGAACAATCGAGTTCATCACAGAGGCAGCTTCTGTTACTCTTACCAGGGAAACCAACATGGAGCCTGAGCTGCACAGGGGCTACATGTGAGCAGGTTCTAGGTCTTCTCACTGAATGTTCCTTTGTTGGTGCCTCAGTCTCTGCAGGAAACCCGGGGCTCAGAATGTTTAGCTTTGTTGGTCTCCTTGTGGGGCTCCTGTGCCCTCCATGTCCTTTTATCCTCTGCCTCTTCTTCCATAAGACTCCCTGCACTCTGCCCAAAGTTTGGCTGTGAGTCTCAACATCGGCTTTGCTCACCTGTTGGGTGCAGCCTTTCAGAGGAACCTTTATAGAAGGCTCCCATCCTGTTTCCTCTCTTCCACCACTTCTTGTCTAGACTGTTTACTATTCTGAATGAGATTTAAGCTGACACCCTAGGGTCCTCTTTAGTGTTTAGCTTCTTTAGGTCTGTAGATTTCAATATGGCTATCCTATATTATATGGTTAACACTCGCTTATAAGTGAGTGCATACTATGCCTGTCTTTCTGTTTCTGGGTTATCTTACTCACGATGATATTTTCTAGTTCCCACCATTTGCCTGCAAATTTCATGATTTCCTTGTTTTTAATTGCTGAGTAGTAGTCCACAGTGTAAATGTGCCACAATTTCTGCATCCTTTCCTCCGTTGAGAGGTATCTAGGTTGTTTCCTGATTCTGGCTATTACAAATAAAGCTGCTATCAACATAGTTGAGCAAATGTCCTTGTTGAATGGTGGGGCACTTTTTCAGTATATACCCAAGAGTGTTAGAGCTGGATCTTGAGGTACTGCTATTCCTAATTTTTTGAGAAAGCGCCAGATTGATTTCCAAAGTGGTTGTACAAATTTTTACATTCTCATCAGTAATGGAGGAAGATTTTCCTTTTTCCACATCCTTTCCAGCATTTGTTGTCAGTTGATGTTTTGTTCTTAGCCAATTTGGTCAGTGTAAGATGGAATCTCAGAATCATTTTGATTTGCATTTACTCGATTACTAAGAATATTTCGTATTTCTTTAAGTGTTTCTCTGCCATTCAGTATTTCTCGGTTGAAAGTTCTCCATCTCTATACTCCATTTTTAATTGGATTATTTCATTTGTAGGGTCTCATTTTTGAGTTCTTTATATATTCTGGATATTAGCTCTCTATCGTATTTAGGGTTGATGAAGATCTTTTTACATTCTGTAGGCTGTTGTTTTTTTCTGTTGGCAGTGGTCTTTGCTTTAAAGAAAATTTTCAATTTTACGGGGTCCCCTTTATGAATTGTAGATCTTAGAACCTGAGCTGTTCGTGTTCTGTTCAGGAAATTGTCTTCTGTGCCAATGAGTTTGAGGTTCTTCTCCCTTTTTTCTACCAACAGATTTAGGGTGTCTGGTTTTATGTTGAGATCTTTGATCCAACTTGTACTTTAATTTTGTGAAGGGTGATAATATGGGTCTTTTTGAATTTTTCTACAGGTAGACATCCAGTTAGACCAGCACCATTTGTTGAAGATGCTATATATTTTTTCCATTGTATGGTTTTGGCATCTTTGTCAAAAATCAGGTGTCTGTAGGTGCGTTTATTTATTTTGGAGTCTTTGATTTGATTCCAATGACAGACCGTTCTGTTTCTATTCCAGTACAATGCAATTTTATTACTGTTGCTTTATAGTACAGCTTGAGATCGGGGATGGAGATACCGCTATAAGATCTTTTATTGTAGAGGATTGTTTTAGCAATTCTGGTCTTTCTGTTATTCCATATGAAGTTGAGAATTTTTCTTTCAAGGTCTGTAGAGAATTGTGTTGGTAATTTGATGGGAATTGCATTGAATCTGTAGATTGCTTTTGATAAGATGGCTATTTTTACAGTGTTAACCCTACCAAGCCAAAAGCATGGGAGATCTTTCTATCTCCTGATATCTTCTTCAATTTCTTTCTTCAGAGGCTTGAAGATTTTTTTTTTTTTAAACAAGTCTTTCACTTGCTTGGTTAGAGTTAAACCAGGATACTTTATGTTTTTTTGTCGTTATTGTGAAGGGTGTTGTTTCCTTAATTTCTTTCTGAGCCTTTTGTCTTTTGCATACAAGAGGGGTACAGATTTTCTTAAGTTAATTTTGTATCCTACCACTCTGATGAAGGTGTTTATCAGCTGAAGGAGTTCCCTGGTAGAATATTTGGGGTCACTCATGTATACTGTCATATCAGCTGCAAATAGTGATACTTTGACTTCTTTTCTGGTTTGAATCGCTTGATCTCCTTTAATTGTCTTATTGCTCTGGCTAGGACTTCAGGTACTATGTTGAAGAGATACAGAGAGAGTGGACAGCCTTGACTTGTCCCTGATTTCAGTGGGATTGACTTAAGTTTTTCTCCGTTTTGGTTTTTGCTGGCTTTAGGCTTGCTGTATTTCACCTTTACTAGGTTTAGGTATGTGCCTTTTATCCCTGACCTGTCCAGGACTTTAAACATGAATGAGAGTTGGATTATATCAAATTCTTTTTCAGCATCTAAAGAGATGATCACATGTTTTTTTTTCTCTTTCTTTCAGTTTGTTTATATGGTGGTTTACATTGATAGATTTCTGTATATTGAACCCCTGCATAACTGGGATGATGCCTACTTGGTCATAGTGGATGATATCTTTGATGTGTTCTTAGATTCCTTTTGTGTGTAGTTTGTTGAATATTTTTGCATCAATGTTCATAAGGGTGATTTGTCTGAAATTCTCTTTCTTTGTTGGATCTTTATGAAGTTTAGGTATCAAGGTGACTGTGACTTCATAGAATGAGTTTAATAATGTTCCTTCTTTAGGAGTTTGAAAAGTATTTGTGCTAGCTATTCTTTGAAGGTTTGGTAAAATTTTTGCTGAGCCATGTGGGCCAGGGCTTTTAAATTTATTTATTTATTTATTTATTTATTTATTTATTTATTTATTTATTTATTTATTTATTTAATGGGAGATTCTTGATGACTGCTTCTATTTCTGTAGTGGATATAGGACTATTTATCTGGTATGGATTCAGCTTTTGGTAAGTGGAATCCATCAAGAAAATTGTCCATTTCATTTAGATTTTCAAATTTTGTGGCCTATAGGCTTTTGAAGTTATACCCAATGATTGTTTGTATTTCCTTAGTTTCTGTTATATCTTTCTTTTCATTTCTGATTTTGTTGATTTGGATAGTGTCTCTCTCTTTTTTAGTTGGTTTGCTAAGGGTTTGTCTATCATGTTGATTTTCTCAGAGAACAAGCTCTTGGTTTCATTGATTCTTTGAATTGTTCTCTTTGTTTCTAGTTTATTGATTTCTGCTCTGACTGTGATTATTTCTAGCCATCTACTCCTCTTCCGTTTTTGTGTTTCTTTTTTCCCAAGGCTTTCGGATGAGCTGTTAAGTTTCTTGTATGAGATGTTATGACTTTTTTTTTTTTTTTTTTTAGCAACACATCAACAGTTATTTTATTGTTGTAGGTTTTTTGTTTGTTTGGTTTTGGTTTTGTTTGTTTTCAGACCACTATTTTTAAATTTTTTTATTTTTCAATAATTTTATACAGTCACTTGTATCCCAGCTGTAGTCCTCTCACTCTTTCCCTCCCAATCCTCCCCTCCCTTCCTCATCTACTCCCTGACCCCTTCCGAGTACACTGAGAGGGGGTGTCCTCCTCTCCTTCTGTCTGGTTCTAGCTTATCAGGTTTCTTCAAGATGGTTGCAATGTCCTTATCTATGGACTAGCAAGGCTGCTCTTCCCTCAGGGGGGAGGGGAAGCTCATGAGTTCATGTCAGAAACAATTCCTGTCCCCCTTACTAGGGAACCCACTGGATACTGAGCTACCATGGGCTATGTCTGAGCAGGGGTTGTAGGTTATATCCATGCATGGTCCTTGGTTGGATAAACAGTCTCATAAAAGACCCCTGTGCTCAGATATCTTTGGACCTTGTGGGGCTCCATGTCTCCTCTATGATACACTAATTCCTCCTTCCTTCATATGATTCCCTATACTCTGCTGAAGGATTGGTTATGGGTCTCAGCATCTGCTTTGATACACTGCTAGGTAGAGTCTTTCAGGTGTCTTCTGGGGTAGGCTACTGTCCTGTTACTTGTTTTCTCCTATTTCCATTGTCCATCCCCTTTGTCCTTCTAAATGAGTACTGATCATTTTACCCCTGGAACTCTTTCTTGCTTATCTTCTTTAGGTGTACATATTTCAGTATGTTTATCCTATCTTATAGGTCTTTCTGCTTTTGGGATACCTCACTCAGGATAATTTTTTTCTAGACCCCACAATTTTCCTGCAAAATTCATGATTTCCTTGTTTTTAATTGCTGAGTAGTATTCCATTGTGTAAAAGTACCAAAATTTCTGTATCCATTCCTCCATTGATGGAAAATTGGGTTGTTTCCAGGCTCTGGCTATTATGAATAAAGCTGCTACAAACATGGTTGAGCAAATGTCCTTGTTGTGTACTTGAACATCTTTTGGATATATGCCTAGGAGTGGTATAGTTGGATCTTGAGGTAGCACTATTCCTAATTGTCTGAGAAAGTGCCAGATTGATTTCCATAGTGGTTTAACCAGTTTACATTCCCACCAGCAATGGAGGAGGGTTTCACTTTCACCACAGCCTCTCCAGCATGCGTTGTCTCTTGAGTTTTTGATCTTAGCCATTCTGATGGGTGTAAGGTGGAATTTCAGCGTCGTTTTAATTTGCATCTCTCTGATGGCTAGAGATTTTGAACATCTCCTTATGTGTTTCTCTGCCATTCTATATTCTTCTACAGAGAATTCTGTTCAGCTCCATACAAAATTTTTTAATTGGGTTCCTTGAATTATTGCCTTTTAACTTCTTTAGTTCTTTATATATTCCAGATATCAGTCCATGTCAGATGTTTGGTTGGTGAAGATCTTTTCCCAATCTGTAGGCTGTCATTTTGTTCTAACGACAGTGTCTTTTGCTTTACAGAAGCTTTTTAGGTTCATGAGGTCTCATTTATTGATTGTTGTTCTTAGGACCTGTGCTGATGGTGTCTTCTTCAGGAAGTTGTCTCCTGTGCCAATGAGTTCTAGGGTCTTCCCCACTTTTTCTTCTAACCAATTTAGAGTACCTGGTTTTATGTTGAGGTCTTTGATCCACTCGGACTTTAGTTTTGTGCAGGGTGATAAATATGGATCTATTTTCATTTTTCTGTATGTAGACATCCAGTTGGACCAGCACCATTTGTTGAAGATGCTGTCTTTTTTTTTTTTTTTCCATTGAATGATTTTGGCTTCTTTTTAAAAAATCAAGTATTCAGAGGTGTGTGGGTTTATTTCTGGGTCTTCTATTCTGTTCCATTGATCCATCTTTCTGTTTCTATGCCAGTACCAAGCAGTTTTTATTACTATTGCTCTGTAATACAACTTGAGATTAAGGATGAAGATACATCCAGAGGATCTGTTGTTGTACAGAATAGCTTTGGAAATTCTGTGTTTTTTTGTTTCTCCATATGAAGTTGAGAATTTTTCTTTCAAGGTCTGTAAAGAATTCTGTTGGTATTTTGATGGGAATTGCATTGAATCTGTAGATTGCTTTTGGCAGGATGGCTACTTTCACTATGTTAATCCTACTGATCCAAGAGCATCAGAGATCTTTCCATCTTTTGATGTCTTCTTTGATTTCTTTCTTCAGAGAGTTGAAGTTTTTTTTCAAACAGGTCTTTCACTTGCTTAGTTAGAGTCACCCCAAGGTACTTTATGTTATTAGTGGTTATTGTGAAGGGTGTTGTTTCCCTGATTTCATTCTCAGCCCTTTTGTCTTGGGTATACAGGAGGGTTTCTGATTTTTTTTTTTGAGTTAATTTTGTATCCAGCCACTTTGCTGAAGGTGTTTATCAGCTGAAGGAGTTCTCTGGTTGAGTTTTTGGGGTCACTCAAGTGTACTATCTTATTATCTGTGAATAGTGAAACTTTTACTTCTTCCTTTCCGAATTGTATTCCCTTGATCTCTCTTACTTGTCTTATTGCTCTAGCTAGGACTTTAAGAACTATGTTGAAGAGATATGGAGACAATGGGCAGGCTTGCTGTGTTCCTGATTTCAGTAGGATTGAGTTAAGTTTCTCTCTGTTGAGTCTGATGTTGGTTATAGGCTTGCTCTATATTGCCTTTACTATGGTTAGGTATGTGCCTTGTATCCCTGATCTCTCCAAATCTTTAAACATGAATGGGTGTTAAATTTTGTCAAATGATTTTTTGGCATCTAGGGAGATGACCATGTGGTTTTTCTCCTTCAGTTTTTTTATATGGTGGATTACATTGATGGATTTTCGTATACTGAACTACCCTTGCATGCCTGGGATGAAGCCTACTTGCTCATGGTGGATGATATCTTTGATGTGTTCTTGGATTCTGTTTGCAAGTATTTTATTGAGTATCTTTGCATCAACGTTCATAAGAGAGATAGGTCTGAAGTTCTCTTTTTTTGTTGGATCTTTGTGTCGTTTAGGTATTAATGTGACTGTGGCTTCATAGAATGAGTTTGGTAATGTTCCGTCTGTTTTTATTTTGTGTAATAACTTGGAGAGAATTGGAGTTAGCACTTCTTTTAGGTCTGGTAGAATTCTGCACTGAAACCATATAGCCCTGGGCTTTTTTTGGAAGGAAAGCTTTTGATGGCTGATTCAATTTCCTTGGGAGATGTAGGGCTGTTCAATATTTCTACCTGGTCTTGACTTAATTTTGGTAAATGGAATCTATCAAGAAAATTGTCCATTTCTTTTAAACATTCGAACTTTGTGGCATATAGGATTTTGTAGTAAAACCTAACAATTGTTTGGATTTCCTCATTGTCTGTAGTTAATGTTCCCTTCTTCATTTCTGATTTTGCTGCTTTGCATAGTTTCTCTCTGTCTTTTAGTTAGTTTGGCTAAGAGTTTGTCTATCTTCTTCATTTTGTCAAAGAACCAGATCTTGGTTTCATTGATTTTTTTGAATTGTATTCTTTCTTTCTAATTGGTTGATATGAGCCCTGATTTTGATTATTTCCAGCTGTCTGCTCCTCTTGGGTGTTTCTGCTTCTTTTTTCCCCCCTAGGGCTTTAAGTTGTGCCATTAAGTTCTTTGTATGAGATTTTACAAATTTCTTCTTAAAAACACTTGGTGCTATGAGTTTTTCTCTAAGTACTGCTCTCATTTTGTTCCACAAATTTGGGTATGTTGTGCCTTCATTTTCAATGAATTCTAGGAAGTCTTTAACTTCTTTCTTTATTTCATCCTTAACTTAGCTGTCATTGAGAAGTAAGTTGTTAATTTTCCATGTGCATGTAGGCTTTTTGCTATTCCCATTGTTGTTGAGATCCAGCTTTAGTGCATGGTGGTCAGATAGTATACAGGGGATTATTTTAATCTTCTTGTATCTGTTGAGGCTTGCTTTGTGACCAATTATATGGTTTATTTTGGAGAAGGTTCCATGAAGTGCTGAAAGAATGTATACTCTTTTCATTTTGGGTGAAAATTCCTATAGACATCTATTAGGTCCATTTGAATTAGGACGTTTGTAAGTGCCTTTATTTCCCTGTTTAGCTTCTGTCTAGATGATCTGTCCATTGGTGATATTGGGGTGTTGAAGTCTCCCACTATTAAGGTGTTGGGGTCGATGTGTGATTTAAGGTTTAATAATGTTTCATTTATGAATGTAGGTGCTCTTGTATTTGGGGCATAGATGTTCAGAATTGTGATGTCCTCTTGGTCGATTTTTCCTTTGATGAGAATATAGTGCCCCTCTTCATCTTTTTTGAATAGTTTTGGTTGAAAGTCTATTTTATTAGTTATTAGGATAGCCACTCCTGCTTGATTTTGGGGCCCATTTGCTTGAAAAACAGTTTTCCAGCCTTTTACTCTGAGGTAGTGTTTATCTTTGTTGTGTAGGTGTGTTTCTTGGATGTAGCAGAATGTTGGATCCTGTTTCCGCACCCATTCTCTTAGTCTGTGTCTTTTTATAGGAGAGTTGAGTCCACTGATGTTGATAGAGAATAATGACCATTGAATGCTATTTCCTATTATTGTGGAGTTGGTGTTGTTACTGTGATTCATTGCTTGTTTTCTTTTGTTTTTTGTTGGGAAATTATCTATAACCTATGTTTTCTTGGGTGTAGTTGTTTTTGTTGGATTGGAATTTTCCTTCTAGTATCTTCTTTAGGGCTGGTTTGCTGTTCAAATATTGCTTAAATTTAGTTTTGTCGTAGAAGATTTTGTTTTCTCCATCTATCTTGATTGAAAGCTTTGCAGGGTATAGTAGTCTAGGTTTACATTTCTGGTCCTTTAGAACCTGCATGATATCTGCCCAGGCCCTTCTGGCTTTCATAGTTTCTGATGATTCTGATGATCCAGTGTGATTCTGATGGGTCTACCTTTTTATGTTACTTGGCCTTTTTCCCTTGCTGCTTTTAGTACCTTTCTTTCTTCTGTAGATTCAGTGTTTTGACTATGATGTGGCACGAGGATTTTCTTTTCTGGTCTAGTCTATTTGGTGTTCTGTAGGCCTCTTGTATGTTTGTGGATATCTGTTTCTTTAGGCTGGGAAATTTTCTTCTATGATTTTCTTGAAAATATTATCTGGACCTTGGAGCCTGGAATCCTCTTTTTCATCAATTCCTATTTTTCTTAGATTTTGCCTTTTCATGGCTTCCTTGATTTCTTGGATGTTTTGTGTGTGGGATTTTTCCGATTTTACTTTTTCTTTGAGAGAAGTATTTATTTCTGCAAGTGTAGCTTCAGCACCCGGGATTCTCTCTTCCATCTCTTGTATTCTATTATTGATGCTTACCTTTGTGGTTCCTTCTCTTTTCTCTAAGTTCTCCAGTTCCAGGGTTTTCTCAGTTTGTGTTTTCTTTATAGATTTTAATTCTGTTTTCATGCCTTGCAACATTTCCTTTATCTGTTTGAATGTGGATTCCTGTGTCTCCAAGATGGTCTCTATTTTTTTTTTTTTGTTTGTTTCTTCTCTTAATGCCACTACTTCTGCCTCCATTTGTTTGGCTATATTTGCCTGTGTTTCTTTGAGAGGTTCGTTCACTTCGTGTTTTTTTTTTTTTTTTTTTGTTTCCATTTGGGAGGTGGAATCTTTGAGAGATTTATTTGTTTCTTATCTAACTGTTTGAATCCATATGGCTATTTCTCTGCGATATTTGTTGGTTTCCCCTTTATGTGCCTCAAATAACTGAATAATCATAGTTTTAAAATCATTTTCTTGTGTTTCTGATGGTTTGGAGTATCCATTAAATTTGGGGGTTGCTGGTGAAGCCATGATATCTTGATTTATGTTGGTTGTATTCTTTCTCTGACCCCTGGCCATTTGGTTATCCGTAGTGTTCACTGTTTGTTCATGAATTCTGCAGATCAGACTGGTCTTTCTCTGGTGTATGGAGAATTCTTGAGGAAAATGAGGGAGGTCCAGTGGTTTCAGTGTGTGTGTTGGTGATTCAGCTATACCTATAGGAGGAAAGTTCACTGGCATAGAAGGGCAAATTCGGGGTAGCATGTGATTGAGTGTGTGCTTGTAGGTGTGTCCTAAGGGACAGGATGTTGGGTAATGCAGAGTCCTTCAGTGTGTGAGAGGGGTGCCTTGCAGTCACTGAAGGTGATGCAGGCACTTAAGGGATTGCAAGCGTTGTTGAAGATTGCTGGTGCATAATGATTTGCAGGTCTGCTAGGCTTTGGTGGCTATTCAGCTGGTTATCTGCCACTGAAGGGCTGGATGGCCCATACAATCACTAGCTGGCCAACCCTGTGTAGTCAGTGCTGCCAGTTGCAGACTTGGGATCTGTGAAGGATTCTATACTGCGGATCTGAGTCTCTGTGGCTGGCACTCTTTGGGCATGTGCTCTAGTGGGGTGGGGTTTCCGGTGGTGCGTGCACTTCATCGGAGCCCTGTGGGGGTGGGGGGTGTGCTCCAAGGGTCCGGAGCTCGGCAAGAGGGCACTAAGCGGGACGTAAGCTCCTCAGATGTGTGCTCTGTGGGGTGGTATTCAGTAGGCTGTTACAGCTTTCTGCCGCCGCTGATGAGCCTGTGTTCATGAAAGCATTGGTAAAGAAGTGCAGTCAACGGGAACCAGGGTAGCTGACAGAAGTTTAGTGACTGTGCTACTCTTTTGGGGTATCATGGTCATTGTAAGCTATGAACAGCCTTGTTAGTTCTGAGTAACCCAAATCAGCATGCACATTGGTGTTTAAAGTGCTAGAGCAACCAAAGAAATTAAGAATTGAAAGCCAAGGAAACGGGCCTGTTCTTGTGTGTTGAGTAAGAGTTTCTTCCACATTGAAACACAGTTTTCTTGTGGAGGATAAGGGATACTCATGAGACTCAAAAACAGACACAACTCAGAGGTCTAGGAAGGCTGAACTACTGGAAATATAATTTGTAACAGCATGTAAAAGAATAGTAAAAATAGAACTTAAATAATTTGAAAGACAGTGCCCTGGTGTTTGAAAAAAAGGTACTACCAGAAGCTTTCTGGTTGTTAAATGAAATCCCTGTGCCAGAGGCATGACATCTCCCCATGTGCTGTTAACCATTAAGAACATAGAGGTTTCGCAAATCTTAAAGGTTATTTCCACTAGTGTTGACTACTTGACAGAACTAGATGACAAGATAGTATTGCTGAGACTGCACATTCTGTTTGCAGGACCTTGAAATATCACTGTAGCATGGAGGGTGGATTTTTTTTTTCTTTTGCTGTTTCACAGACCCAGAATATTCTTTTCATGCTGTTGGGGATAAATTGAAGCCTAAAGTCCTAGTTCATTGTTGACTTTCTGTCTTAACTATCAAAATGTCAAGCAAGAACTATACACTGATAAAATGAAGGCACAGTTGTTAGGTGTATAACCCACAGCTTTACAATTTGATTTGAGGAACAGAAGGGAATTCGTATCTTGTACTGTGATCTAGAACAAAATCCCCTGTGACTGAGGAGGTCAATAGTTCCAGTGGGAAGGGCACTAGTATTGTGTTTGGAATGGAAAGAATGGGCCTCACCAATGCCCATCTAGAAATTTGTACTTTTCTCCATAAATTACTGCAGCTGTGGATGCTACTGTAACTACTATAGTTATCTACGTACTAGGCATCTTCTTTATTTTGGTGTGATTTGCTAATAGAAAAAGTAACTTTATTTTTTATGTTGCTGTTTTTTTTTAAATTATACTTTGTTTACTTTGTATCCCCCCTCTAGTTCCCTCCCTCCTCCCCTCCCAATCCCTCCCTTCCTCCCCCTTCTCGACACACTCCTCTCCCCAAGTCCACTGGTAGGGGAGGGTTTCTTTTACTTCCTTCTGATCCTAGTCTGTTAGGTCTCATCAGGAGTGGCTGCATTGTCTTCCTCTGTGTCCTGGTAAGGCTGCTCCCCCCTTAGGTAGAGGTGATCAAAGAGCAGGCCAATCAGTTCATGTCAGAAGCAGTCCCTCTTCCCATTATTATGGAACCCACTTGGACAATGAACTGCCATGGGCTACATCTGTGCAGGGGTTCTAGGTTATCTCCATGCCTGGTACTTGGTTGGAGTATGAGTCTCAGGAAAGAGCCCTGTGCTCAGATTTTTTTTCATTCTGTTGCTCTCGTTGTGTAGCTTCAGTCCTCTCCAGATCTTACTATTTCCAATTTCTTATAAGATTCCATGCACTCTGCCCGAAGGTTGGCCATAAGTCTCAGTATCTGCTTTCATAGTCTGCAGGGCAGAGCCTTTCAGAGGCCCTCTGTGGGAGGCTTCTAACTTGTTCCCTGTTTTCTTCTTCTTCTGATGTCCATCCTCTTTGCTTTTCAGAGTGGGGATTGAGAATTTTAGCCAGAGTCCTCCCTCTTGATTAGTTTCTTTAGGTGTACAGATTTTAGTAGGTTTATCCTATATTATAAGTTTATATGAGTGAGTATATACCATGTGTGTCTTTCTGTTCCTGGGATAGCTCACTCATGATGATCCTTTCCAAATCCCACCATTTACCTGCAAATTTCATGATTTCCTTATTTTTCATTGCTGAGTAGTATTCCACTGTGTAGATGTACCACAATTTCTGCATCCATTCTTCAGTTGAGGGGCATCTGGGTTGTTTTCACCTTCTGGCTATTAAAAATAAAGCTGCTACAAACATGGTTGAGTAAATGTTCTTATTGTGTACTTGAGCCTCTTTTGGATATATGCCTAGGAGTGGTATAGCTGGATCTTGAGGAAGCACTATTGCTAGTTGTCTGAGAAAGCGCCAGATTGATTTCCAGAGTGGTTCTACCAGTTTATATTCCCAACAGCAGTGGAGGAGGGTTCCCTTTTCTCCACAACCTCTCCAGCATGTGTTGTCACTTGAGGTTTTGACCTTGGCCATTCTGATGGGTGTAAAGTGAAATCTCAGGGTTGTTTTGATTTGCATTTCCCTGATGGCTAATGATGTTGAGCATTTCTTTAAGTGTTTCTCTGCCATTTGATATTCATCTATCGAGAATTCTCTGTTTAGCTCTGTTCCTCATTTTTAAATTGGATTACATGATTTGTTGCTTTTCAGCTTCTTTAGTTCTTATATGTACTGGATATTATCCTCTATCAGATAGAGGGTTGGTGAAGATTCTGTCCCAATCTGTAGGCAGTCGTTTTGTTTTGATGACGGTGTCCTTTGCTTTACAGAAGCTTTTCAATTTCATGAGGTCCCATTTATTGTTTCTTTTAGAACCTGTGCTGTTGGGGTTCTGTTCAGGAAGTTGTCTCCTCTTCCAATAAGTTCTAGGGTCTTCCCCACTTTTTCTTCTAATCGATTTAATGTGTCTGGTTTTATTTTGAGGTCTTTGATCCAATTGCACTTTAGTTTTGTGCAGGGTGATAAGTATGGATCTATTTGCATTTTTTCTACATGTAGACATCCAGTTAGACAAGCACCATTGGTTGAAGATGCTATCTTTTTTCCATTGTATGGTTTTGGCATCTTTGTCAAAGATTAGGTGTCCATAAGTGTGTGGGTTTATTTCCAGGTCTTCTATTCTGTTCCATTGATCCACCAGTCTGTTTCTATGCCAGTACCATGCAGTTTTTATTATTGTTGCTCTATAGTACAGCTTGAGATCAGGGATGGTGATACCTCCGAAGATCTTATATTGTAGGGGATTGTTTTAGCTCTTCTGGGCTTCTGGTTATTCTATATAAAGTTGAGAATTTGTCTTTCAAGGTCTGTAAAGAAATGTGTTGGTAATTTGATGGGAATTTCATTGAATCTGTAGACTGTTTTGGTAAGATGTCCATTTTTACTATTTTAATCCTGCCAAGCCATGAGCATGAGAGATCTTTCCATCTTTTGATATCTTCTTCTAATTCTTTCTTCAGAGACTGGAAGTTCTTTTCATACAAGTCTTTGACTTGCTTGGTTAGGGTTACACCAAGGTACTTTATGTCATTTGTGGCTATTGTGAAGGGTGTTGTTTCCCTAATTTCTCTCTCAGCCCATTTTTCTTTTGTATACAGGAGTGCCACTGATTTTTTTGAGTTAATTTTGTATTTTGCCACTTTGCTGAAGGTGTTTATCAGCTGTAGGAGTTCCCTGATAGAGTTTTTGGGGTCACTCACGTATAGTATCATATCATCTGCAAATAGTGATACTTTGACTTCTTCCTTTCTGATTTGTATCCCCTTGATCTCCTTCAAATGTCTTTTTGCTCTAGCAAGGACTTCCAACACTATGTTGAAGAGATATGGAGAGAGTGGGCAGCCTTGTCATGTCCCTGACTTCACTGGGGTTGCTTTAAGTCTCTCTCCATTTAGTTTGATATTGTCTATAGGCTTGCTGTAAATTGCCTTTACTATGTTTAGATATGTGCCTTGTATCCCTGATCTCTCCAAGAATTTAAACATGAATGGATGTTGGATTTTGTCAAATGCTTTTCCAGCATCTAAGGAGATTATCATGTGGTTTTTTTTTGTTTCAGTTTGAAAAGATATGGGGAAGGTCATTTCATACTCATGAAAGGAAAACTCCACTACGAAGACACCACAATTCTGAACATATATACCCCAAATCCAAGAGCACCCACATTTGTAAAAGAAACATTAATAAAAGTGAAACCGCTCATAGATTCTCACACATTAATAGTGGGTTAGTTCAACATCCCACTCTCAGAAAAGGACAGGTCAACAAACCAGAAGTTAAACAAAGAAACAATAACTCTAACAGAGGTCATGAATCAAATGGACCTATGAGATATCTACAGAACCTTTCACCCAAACACAAAAGAATTTACCTTCTTCTCAGCACCTCATGGAACCTTCTCCAAAATAGACCATATAGTTGGTCACAAAACAAGTCTCAACAAATACAAAAAGATTGAAACAATCCCATGTATCCTATCTGACCACCATGGACTAAAACTGGATCTCAATGATAACAGAAATAACAATAAGCCTACACACACATGGAAATTAATCAACTTGCTACTAACTGACAGTTTGGTCAGGGAATAAATAAAGAAAGAAATCAAAGTATTCCTAGAATTCAATGAAAATGAAGGCTCAACATATCCAAACTTATGGGACACAATGAAAGCAGTGCTAAGAGGAAAGTTCATAGCACTAAGTGCCTACAAGAAGAAATTCGAAATCTCTCATGCCAGCAACTTAATGGCTCAACTAAAAGCCTGAGAAAAAAAAGAAGCAGACACACAAAAGAGAAGTAGACGGCTGGAAATAATGAAACTCAGGGCTGAAATCAATCAATTAGGAACAAATAAAAGAACTCAAAGAAACAATGAAAGCAAGAGCTGGTTCTTTGTGAAAATCAACAAGATAGAAAAACCCTTAGCCAAACTAACTAAACAGCAAAGAGACACTATCCAAATCAACAAAATCAGAAATGAAAAGGGAGACATAAGTACAGACACTGAGGAAATCCAAACAATCATTAGGACTTACTTCAAAAGTCTATATGCCACAAAATTTGAAAATCTAAATGAAATGGACAATTTTCTTGATCGATTTGACTCACCATAGCTGAATCAGGACCAGGTAAATCAATTAAATAGTCCTAAATCCCCCAAAGAAATAGAAGCAGTCATCAAAAGTCTCCCATCCAAAAAAAAGCCCAGGACCAGATGGCTTCAGCGCAGAATTCTACCAGACCTTTAAAGAAGAGCTAACTCCAATTCTCTTCAAACTTTTCCACAAAATAGAAACAGAAGGAACATTACCAAACTCATTCTATGAAGCCACAATCACCTTGGTACCTAAACCTCACAAAGACTCAACAAAGAAAGAGAATTTCAGGCCAATCTCCCTTATGAACATTGATGCAAAAATACTTAACAAAATACTTGCAAACCGAATCCAAGAACACATCAAAGATATTATCCACCACGACCAAGTAGGCTTCATCCCAGGTATGCAGGGGTGGTTCAATATACGGAAATCCATCAATGTGATCCACCATATTAACAAACTGAAAGAAAAAAAAAACCACATGATAATCTCCCTAGATGCTGAAAAAGCATTTGACAAAATCCAACATCCATTCATGTTTAAAGTACTGGAGAGATCAAGGATACAAGGCACATATTTAAACATAGTAAAGGCGATATACAGCAAGCCTATAGCCAACATCAAACTGAACGGAGAGAAACTTAAAGCAATCCCACTGAAATCAGGGACAAGACAAGGCTGCCCACTGTCTCCATATCTCTTCAACATAGTGCTGGAAGTCCTTGCTAGAGCAATAAGAGTGTTGAAGGAGATCAAGGGGATACAGATGGGAAAGGAAGTAGTCAAATTATCACTATTTGCAGATGATATGATAGTATATATGAGTGACCCCCAAAACTCTACCAGGGAACTCCTACAGCTGATAAACACCTTCAGCAAAGTGGCCGGATACAAAATTAACTCAAAAAAATCAGTAGCACTCCTGTATACAAAAGACAAAAAGGCTGAGAAAGAAATTAGAGAAACAACACCATTCACAATAGCCACAAATGACATAAAGTACCTTGGTGTAACCCTAACCTAGCAAGTCAAAGACTTGTATGAAAAAAATTTCAAATCTCTGAAGAAAGAATTAGAGGAAGATATGAGAAGATGGAAAGATCTCCCATGCTCATGGCTTGGCAGGATTAACATAGTAAAAATGGCCATCTTACCAAAAGCAATCTACAGATTTAATGCAATTCCCATCAAATTGCCAACACGATTCTTTACAGACCTTGAAAGAAAAATTCTCAATTTCGTATGGAATAACAGGAAACCGAGAATTGCTAAAACAATCCTCTACAATAACAGATCTTCTGGAGGTATCTCCATCCCTGATCTCAAGCTGTACTATAGAGCAACAGTTATAAAAACTGCATGGTACTGGCATAGAAACAGAATGGTGGATCAATGGAATCGAACAGAAGACCCAGAAATAAACCCACACACTTACGGACACCTGATTTTTGACAAAGATGCCAAAACCATACAATGAAAAAAAGATAGCATCTTTAACAAATGGTGCTGGTCCAACTGGATGTCTACATGTAGAAAAATGAAAATAGATCCCTACTTATCACCCTGCACAAAACTGAAGTCCAAGTGGATCAAAGACCTCAACATAAAACCAGACACATTAAATCGGCTAGAAAAAAAAGTGGGGAATACCCTAGAACTCATTGGTACAGGAGAAAACTTCCTGAACAGAACACCAACAGCACAGGCTCTAAGAGCAACAATCAATAAATGGGACCTCATGAAATTGAAAATCTTCTGTAAAGCAAAGAACACTGTCATCAAAACAAAGCCACTGCCTACAGATTGGGAAAGAATCATCACCAACCCTTTATCTGACAGAGGAATCGTATCCAATATATATAAAGAACTAAACAAGCTGAAAAGCAACAAACCAAGTAATCCACTTAAAAAATGGGAAACAGAACTAAAGAGAGAATTCTCTGTAGAGGAATATCGAATGACAGAGAAGCACTTAAAGAAATGCTCAACCTTATTAGCCATTAGGGAAATGCAAATCAAAACAACCCTGAGATTTCACCTTACACCCATCAGAATGGCCAAGATCAAAAACTCAAGGGACAACACATGCTGGAGAGGTTGTGAAGAAAGAGGAACCCTTCTCCACTGCTGGTGGGAGTGTAAACTTGTACAACCATTCTGGAAATCAGTCTGGCGCTTTCTCAGACAACTAGGAATAGCGCTTCCTCAAGATCCAGCCATACCACTCCTAGGCAAATACCCAAAAGAGGCACAGGTACACAAAAAGGACATTTGCTCAACCATGTTTGTAGCAGCTTTATTTGTAATAGCCAGAAGCTGGAAACAACTCAGATGCCCCTCAACTGAAGAATGGATGCAGAAACTGTGGTACATCTATACAATGGAGTATTACTCAGCAATGAAAAATAAGGAAATCATGAAATTTGCAGGTAAATGGTGGGACCTGGAAAGGATCATCCTGAGTGAGTTGTCCCAGAAGCAAAAAGACACGCATAGTATATACTCACTCATATAAACATACAATATAGAATAAACCCACTAAAATCTGTACATCTAAACAAACTAAGCAAAAGAGAGGAACCTAACTAAAATGTTCAATCCCCATCATGAAAGGCAAAGAGGATGGATATCAGAAGAAGAAGAAAATAGGAAACAACCTCGGAACCTGTTACAGAGGGCCTCTGAAAGCCAGAAGAAAACAGGTTACAACCTTGAAACCTGCCACAGAGGGCCTCTGAAAACTTCTGCAGTATAGACTGTCAAAGCAGATGCTGAGCCTGATGGCCAACTGATGGGCAGAGTGAATGGAATTTTATGTAAGAAGTAGGAAATAGTAAGAGCTGGAGGGGACGGGAACTCCACAAGGAGAGCAACAGAACAAGATAATTTGAACACAGGGAACTTCCCAGAGACTCATACTCCAACCAAGGACTATTTGTGGAGATGACCTGGAACCCCTGCACAGGTGTAGCCCATGGCAGTTCAGTGTCCAAGTGGGTTACATAGTAATGGGAAGAGGGACTGCCTCTGACATAATCTGATTGGCCTGCTCGTTGATCACTTCCCCCTGAAGGGGGAGCAGCCTTACCAGGCCACAGTAGAGGACAATGCAGCCACTTTTGATGAGAACTGATAGACTAAGTTCATAAAGAAGAGGAGAACCTCCCCTATAAGTGGACTTGGGGAGTGACATGCATGCAGAAAGTGGAGGGAGGGTGGGATCAGCAGGGGAGGATGGAAGGGCTTATGGGGGGATACAAAATGAATAAAGTGTAATTAATAAAAAATTTTAAAAAAAGACACAGGCTAATAGAATGAATGCAAAAATAGGATCCACCCTTTCATTACATACAAGAAACACACCTTAATATCAAAGATAAGTCATTCCCCAGAGTAAACAGCAGAAAAAATTTTTCCAAGCAAATGGGCCTAAGAAACAAGCTGGTATAGCCAAAAATAAATTAATAATAATAACAATAATAGGAATAATATTAACAATAAAAGTAATAATACTAAGACTTCAATGTTAACACACAGAGAAGGAGCACAAATTTATACTCAACAAAGGAAAAAGTCAGCAATATGCTTTTTATCTATCTGTCTATTTATCTATTTATTAATTAACTTATTTGGGTTCTCAGCATTTTTTTAAAACTCCTTTAATTAACTAATTAATTAATTAACCAATAGTTCCCTCCCTTCTCTTCTCCCTGTCCCATATTCCTCAGATAAGGGGATGCCCCCCTGACAAACCCCAGCTCATTAAGTCACATCTGACCTTAGAGCTTCCTCTTCCTCTATGGTTTAGATAGGCAGCCCTGCCAAGGGAGAATGATCAGAAAACAGGCAACAGAGTCCATGTCAGAGACAGCCCCCCCTCTTCTTACTGAGGAACCTACATGAAGCTTGAACTGCCCATTAACTACATTGGTGTGAGGGGGGCTAGTTTCAGTCTATGCATGGTTCTTGGTTGGTGCTTCAGTCTCTGCAAGCCCCTAGTTGGCTTTGTTTGACTTTTTGTATATAAGAGGACTAATGATATTTTAGTTAATTTTGTATCCAGCCACATTGCTGAAGGTGTTTATAATCTGTAGGAGTTCCCTGGTAGAATTTTTAAGGTCACTCCAGTATACTATCATATTATCTACAAATAGTGATAGTTTGATTACTTCCTTTCAGAGTTGTATCTGAAAGCAGATGCTGAGAATCGTAGCCAAAGTTTGAGCAGAGTGCAGGGAATCTTATGAAAGAAGGGGCAGATAGAAAGACCTGGCAGGGTCAGGAGCTCCACAAGGACATCAACAGAAGCAAAAAATCTGGGCACAGGGGTAGTTTCTGAGACTGATTCTCCAACCTAAGATCATGCATAGAGATAACCTAGAACCCCTGCACAGATGTAGCCCATGGCAACTCAGTGTCCAAGTGGTTTCCCTAGTAAGGAGAACAGGGATTGTCTCTGACATGAACTCAATGGCTAGCTCTTTGATCATCTCCCCCTGAGGAGGGAGCAGTCTTGCCAGGCCACAGAGGAAGACAATGCAGCTAGTCCTGATGAGACCTGATAGGCTAGGTTGAGAGGGAAGGAGAGGAGGTTTTTCCCTCTCAGTCGACTTGGGAAGGGGAATGGGAGGAGATGAGGGAGGGAGGGAAGTTTGGGTTGGGAGAGAATGAGGGAGGAGGCTTCAGCTGGGATACAAAGTGAACAAACTGTAATTAATAAAAAAAACATTAATTAATTAAAAAATAAAACATGGCAAAAACCAAACAAAAAGAAATGCTCAACATCCTTAGTCATTTGGGAAATTCAAATCAAATTTACCCTGAGATTTCACCTTACACCCATCAGAAAGGCTAAGATCAAATCTCAAGGGATGATGCATGCTTGAGATGATGTGGAGAAAGGTGAACACTCCTCCATTGTTGGTGGGAATGTAGCCTTTTAAAACTTTGGAAATCAATCTGGCGCTGCTTCAGGAAATTAGGAATAGTGCTACCTCAAGTTCCAGCTCTACCACTCCTAGGCATAGACCCAAAAGATGCTCCACCATTGAATAAGGACATTTGCTCAACCATGTTTATAGCAGATCTATTCGTAATAGCCAGAATCTGGAAACAACCTAGACTTCCCTCAACTGAGGAATGGATACAGAAACTGTGGTGCATTTATACAACGAAATACTACTCAGCAATTAAAAACAAAGAAATCACGCAGGCAAATTGTTTGAACTAGAAAAGATCATCCTGAGTGAGGTAATCCAGAAGCAGAAAGATAGAAATGATATATACTCACTTATAAGTGGATAATTAGCCATAAAATATAGTATAAACATACTAAAATCTATAGCCCAAAAGAATCTAAACAACAAAGAGGGCCCTAGGGAAGATGCTTAATCCTCACTCAGAAGGGCAAACAGGATAGACTTCGGAAGTCAGAAAACACAAGGAACAGGACAAGAGCCTACCACAGAGGACCTCTGAAAGACTCTACCTACCAGGGTATCAAAGGAGATATTGAGATTCATAGCCAAACTTTGGACAGAGCAACAGAATCCTTATGGAAGAAAAGGGCACTAGAAAGATCTGGAGGGGACAGGAACTCCAGAAGGAGA
The DNA here is from genome assembly GCF_907164565.1 of Psammomys obesus. Lineage (NCBI taxonomy): Eukaryota > Metazoa > Chordata > Mammalia > Rodentia > Muridae > Psammomys > Psammomys obesus. The sequence goes on along the minus strand of NW_026594184.1, from coordinate 2,302,042 downwards.
ACAATAGAGTCAAAACACGTGGGCCCAGGGGCCTCTGCAGAGGCCAATACTCCAATTAAGGCCACGCCTGGAGAGGACCTAGACCCCCTGTTCAAAGGAAGCCCATTGGCTGCTGAATTTCCATGTGGGTTCCCTAGTAAGGGGTACAGCGGCTGTCTCTGAGTTGAACTCAGCGGAAGGATTTCTGATCAGCTACCCTCCTGTAGATTGCAGTCTTGCCAGGCCACTGAGGAAGATGATGCATCCAGCCTTGATAATACCTGAAAAGCTAAGGTCAAATAAAAGGGGAGGAGGTCCTCCTCTATTAGGGAACTAGGGATAGGGCATAGAGGGAGAAGAGGGTGGTTGGGTGGGACTGGGAGGAGACAATGTAGGGTGCTGCAGTGGGGTTACAAAGTGAATAAATTGTAATAAATAAATATATAAACAATTAAAAAGAAAATGAAAAATAAATAAAATAAATACGAAGCATTTCTTCTCAAAATTTATTCATTATATGCCCCAATTGAAGCCCCTTTCCTCATCTCCTCCTAGTCTTACACTCCATCTTCCTCCCTATACTCTTCCCCTAGTCCACTGAAAGAGGGAGTTCTCCTCCTCTGCCCTCTGCCAATAGCTTATCAAGTCTTATCTGGATGCCTGGGAACTTTTCCTCTGTGAAATGGCAAGACAGCATTACCAGGAACAATTGAGCAAAGAGCAGGCAATCAAACTCATGACAGGCAGCAACTGCTCCCCTTACTCGGGTACCCACATGGAGACTGAGATGCCAATCAGGAGATACCATATTATACTGATCAGAATGACTAAGAACAAAAACTGAAGTGACAACATGTGCTGGAGAGGATGTAGAGAAAGGGGAGCCCTCCTCCATTGCTAGTGGGAATGCAAACTTGTACAATCACTTTGGAAATCAATCTTGAGCTTTCTCAGATAATTAGGAATAGCACTACCTCAAGGTCTAGCTATACCACTCTTGGGTATATACCCAAAAGCTGCCCTACCATTCAACAAGGACATTTCCTCAATTCTGTTCTTAGCAGCTCTATTCTTAATATCCAAAATATGGAAACAACCTAGATGCCCCTCAACAGAGGAATAGATGCAGAAATTGTGGCACATTTACACAATGTGACACTATCAGCAATTAAAAATAAGGAAATCATGAAATTTTCAGGCAAATAGATGGAACTAGAAAAGATCATCCTGAGTGCAGTAAGCCAGAAACAGAAAGACAAGCATGGTATACACTCACTTATGGCCATATAATATAGGATAGCCATACTAAAATCTACAGACCTAAAGAGATAAACACTAAGGAAGACCCTAGGGAGTCAGCTTAAATCTCATTCAGAATGGCATACAGGATAGACAGCAGAATGGGTGGAAGAGAAGAAACAGGATGGGAGCCTTCTATAGAGGTTCCTCTTAAAGGCTGCACCAAATATGTGATTGAAGCAGATGCTGAGACTCACAGCCAAACTTTGGGCAGAACGCAGGAAGTCTCATGGAAGATGATGAGGAGGATAGGACTTGGAGGGCACAGGAGCCTCAGAAGGAGAGCAACAAAGCTAAAAATTTCTGAGCCCAGGGGTTTCTGCAGAGACTGAGGCACCAACCATGTACCATGTACGGAAAGAACCTAGACCCCCTGCTCAGATGTGGTTTTTTTTTTTTTTTCTATCAGTTTCTTTATATGGTTAATTACATTGATGGATTTCCTTAAACTGAACCACCCCTGCATGCCTGGGATATAGCCTACTTCGTTATGGTGATGATATCTTTGATGTGTTCTTTGATTTATTTTAGTTTATTCAGTATTTTTGTGCCAGTGTTCATGAGGGAAATTGGTCTTAATTTCTCTTTCTTATTTGGGTTTTTGTGTAGTTTAGGTATCAAAGTGACTGTTGGACTTTCTCTGGAGCTTCTGCTACCTTAAGGTCCTTTTATCCTTTCTCTCACTTTTCTCCGAGACTCCCTGTGATTGGATCAAATGATTGGCTGTGATTCTCAACATTTGATTGAATGCCTCTCAGAGGACAAGTCTATGATGCTCCTGCCTCATTCCCACTCTTCAGCAACTTCCACTGTCTATTTTATTTCACCTTCTGAGTGAGATTTAAGCATCTGGCCTTGGGTCTTTCTTGTTACTTATCTTCTTTCTGTCTGTGAACTGTATAGTGCGTCTATCCTGTAGTATATAGCTAAAATGCACGTTTAATTGATTACATACTATATGTGTCTTTCTGGGTCTGGATTACCTCACTCAGGATTATCTTTTCTAGTTCCATCCATTTGTCTTCAAACTTCATGGTTTCCTTGTTTCTAGTAACTAATTAATATGCAGGTTTTTTCTTACTTTCTCTTCTACTAGATTTAGTGTATCTGTTTGTATATGTGGAAGTTTTGGAGGGTGGAAGGTCCTGGAGGAGTTCAAGAGATATGACTAACCCAGTCCCATTGAGGCTTTCAGAGACTGAGATATCAACGAAGGAGCATGCATGGTCTGGATCTAGGTCCCTTGAACACATGTAGTTGACTCGCAGCTTGGTCTTCATATAGGGTGGGGATGTTTCTAATATGGACTCTATTGCCTGATTTTGGATCACTTCCTCTGGCAGTGCTACCTTGCCTTGCCTTAAGGGATGAAAATGTGCTCAGTCCTGATGTGACTTGATGTTCTGGGAAAGTTTAATATGGTGGGAGAAGGGCTCCCCTTTTCTGGGAGGGAAAAGGAGAGGAAAAGGGGTAGGAGAGGAAGTGGGAGGACTGGGAGGAGGGAGGGATGAGGTACCTGGGGATGTAAAGTTAACAAACTAATATAGAAAAAAAGGGAAAATCTCAGAAGATGGAAAGACCCCCCCCTGTGTTCATGGATTCATAGGGTTAATATTGTGAAAAATGGACATTCTTCTGAAAGCAATATTCAACAGAGTCCAATCAAAATTCCATTAAAATTCTTCATAAAAATTGGAAAAATATCTTAATTTTCATGAAAAATATAATGTATGTATTTCTATTTCATATGAAAATTATATATAATAAAAACGACCTGGGGGGGCAAAACAACATTAAACAATTTAAACAAAACAACTGCTAACAGTACCAGCACCATAGACTTTAAGTTATACTACAGTGTTATATTAAAGAGAACTGCATAAAACTGTCAGAAAAACAGACACATTGATTAATGAAACAAAATGGAAGATGCAGATATAAGCCTACCAGATATAGCCAACAGATTTTTACAAATAGATTAGCAACACATATTAAAAAAAAAACACACACACACACAGCAGAGTCAACAAGTGGTGCTAACAAACCCGGATAGCCATGTGTATAAAAAATTACTGAATCCTTGTCTCTTACTCTTCATGAAATTCAACCCCTAATGGATCAGTGACCTCTACAAAAGGCCTAATAGTTTGACTCTTACAGAAAAAAATTGTGGAATATACTTGAACTCATTTTGTAGGAAAGATCTGACTAGAACAGACATTAATAAATGATAGCTCATTAAACTAAAAACTTTCTGTGTAGCAAAGGACACCATCATTTGGGTAAAGAGGCAACCTAAAGAATGAGAAAAAGCTTTTACCAGTAGTACATCTGACAGAGGCTTAGCATCTAGAATATTAATATACAAAGCTTCACCACCACCACCACTACCACAGCAACAGCAAAGGAAACACCCAGAAAACAAGTAACCTAACTGAAAAATGGAGCATGGATCTAGAACAGAGATTTCTCAAGAGATAAAATATAAGTGTCTGAGTAACATTTAAAAAGTGTTCGATATATGTACCCATTGGGAAAATACATCTCACCCATGTTAGAATGGGTAAGATAAAAATAAGTAACAACAAATACTGTTGTAGATATGTGTGAATACAAGGAAAGGGGAATGCTTATTCACCTCAAGTGGGAGGACAAACTGCTACAGTTACTATGGAAATCAATGTGGAGGTTTTTCAAAATACAAGAAATAGATCTGCCACATGATGCAGCTATACCATTCTTGGCATTATACCCAATGGACTACTTAACCTGCTCTCCAAGTAACTGCTCAGCTACATTTATTACTGTTTTTTTTTCCACAATAGCCATGAAATGGAATAAGCTTTAGTTGCTCATCAACTGATGAATGGATAATGAAAATAAAGTATATTTATAGAGTGGAATATTATTCATATGAAAAGAAAAATTAAGTTATGAAGTGTTCAGGTAGATGGACTAAACTAGAAACAATAGGAGTGAAATAATCCAGACCCTGAAAAAATAAAACAAACACAACATGTTTTCTTTCATTTGTGGATGATAACTTTCATCTTCAGATATATGTCTCATTTGGACTACACATAGATTACAAGAGATTAATGTGGGCTAAAAAGGGAGAGGGTCTTTCATGATGTGGGAGCCAGAATGTAGTAGTATAAATGTTTAAAGTGAAATAATTTAGTAGAAAGAAATTGGGGTGGCCTGTGGGAGGGCAGGGTAAAAGTGGGCATACAGTGAGTGGCAAATAACTCTAAAGACTCTCAGAAATAGAAATACAGAAACCCATTACTGTAGAAACTTATAGGCTATTGCTAATGCTATTGGTTACTCTCCAGAACTTGGCATTAGTATTCTACCCCTGGAGATAATACACAGATGAGTGACAGAGAGACCCACATCTGTTCAAGGTACTGAGAATAAGAGATTGTGGAATTCTCAGCCCAAATGGGATTTCTAAATTACAGGTCCTTTCCCCAAGGATCAGGGATCCTTACAGAAGAGGAAACAAAAGAAGTGTAAGAGTCAGAGAAGGTGGATGACTACAAAGAAACTGTGTATTTTAGACACAGCAATGCAGTTGCACATATGAACTTATGACTGGTAGGACAGCTTGTATAAGACCTGTGCGAGCTCAGTCCAGACCAAACCCCAGCAGGAATAGAGCAGGTGAGCAGGGTGTCTCAATGACACCCAAGGAGCTATTGGCAGCTGATAGCTACTGAAAGAGAGAAAACGAGTTTCTTTGAAGAGTGTGGACCCCAGTAAGTTGACAACACTCTAGTGTAAAGCCAGATATTCAAGAATATAAGGCAACACAAGTTGTATTTAATATGTTTAAAATATATATGGGACACAGAGTTGGATGAATTAAAAGGGAGAATGGATATGGGAGTATCTGCGGGAAGGGATGGCTATGATCAAAGTACATTGTAATTAAACCATTAAAAACTATTTTAAATTATTTCTTTTTAATGTTTATGCCTATGTCAGAAGTATACCACATGTGCATGTGGATGTCAAAAGACAACTTTTCAGAGTCTGTTGTATCCTACAACCATGGGTTCTAGAAATTTAACTCGGGTCATTAGGCTTGTTGGCAAGCATTTTTACCTGATGAGCTATCTTACTCCCCCCCCCAATTTTTTCTATCTATCTATCTATCTATCTATCTATCTATCTATCTATCTATCTATCTATCTATCTATCTATCGGCTTAAGGGATGGATCATTGACAAGGAGCACTTGTTACTCTTTCATAGGACTGGGGTTCGATTCCCAGCACCCACGTTGTGGCTCACAAACACTTGTAAGTCTTGTTACAGGAGGTCTGATGCCCTCTTCTGGCTTCACAGGCACCAAGAATGCATACAGTGCACCTGCACACATCTATGCAAAACAATCATACATACAAAGTATTAAAACAAATAAACCCAAAAGAGAAAAGTAAAAAGATAAGGACAGGCACGAGGCACTTGCAACGTGGTCTCATCAAACCAAACCAGTTTTTTTCCAAATTAATTATTTTTATTTTTTCTTCACAATTTATTCATTATATATCCTGAATGAATTCCTCTCCCTCAACTCTCCCCAGTTCCACCCTCTCTCCCTCTTCACCCCTTATCCCTTTCTCCTAGCCCATTGAAAGGGGGAGTTCTCTACCATTTTCATCTGCCCATAAAATATTTATTAAATTAGAATATTTAACAAAGATATTCATTTTAGTAGATATATATTCCATCCAAATAGAGTAAAGAAAACTTAAAGGATGAAATAATAATAGTTTCAGAAACAATCACAGAACTTAGGAATTATTGTTCAGATTAAAAGAGTCACTTTTATGCCTACCAAAGTGTATGAGTAGACACACAGCAAAGGCACACCATGTTGAAATTTAAAGTGCAGGAAAACAAGAGAAGATTATGAGTAATGATAGAAGTTGAGTAGATAGGCAGATGGTAATAACTGTACAATGATGTAAACCACTGGTACACCAAAACCATCAATTTCTCCCTTATCTACTATAAAAGAATATCAAGTATTCAAATAATTTTTCTGCCTTCACTGTGTCATCTTCATTCAGTCCATTGTCCTCATTCTCAAAGAATATAATAGTCTGTAAAGGAAATCTCCATCTTCATTGTGGCACCCTGTAATTCATTCACCAAACAGAACCTACAACCAACTTGGTAAGTTATAAATCAGAATCATTTTCTCCTTTTTTTAATCTCCTAAGAGATTTAATATTGCATATAGAATTAAATACAAATTATTTTCAGTAGCCTTCTGGTCTCTTCATAATGTGGTCTATGATTGGTTATCTTTTGACTTCATTATCTCTCATTTTAATCACACTAATCTTTATGTATGTGTCCAACACATTTAGGTAAACAGCTTATCTAAAATAGCCATGCAATTCTCTAGAACATTTTATTCCTATCAGGTATTAGCAGATAGAATTATGTTTTCAAATCCAGTTTTCTGTACTTATAAGTTCTGTCTGCCAAATGACATACAAATACTGGTAGGACAAAAATGAATTTATCTTTCTCAGTTTTCATTGTCTTACTATCTAGAATAGAGGTTTACATGTCATGTTGCTAAAAACATTGAACTAACTTACTAATGGTGTCTTAGTCAGTGTTCTATTGCTATGAAGAGATACCACAACCATGACAACTCTTGTAAAGGAAAACATTTAATTGTGGCTTGCTTACAGTTTCAGAGGTTTAATCCATTTATCAGCATGGTGGGAAGTATGGTGGCATCCAGACAGACATGATGTTGGAGAAGCTGAAAGTTCTACAACCAGATATGAAAGCAGAAGAAAGAGCAAGGCACTGGGCCTGGTTTGAACATGTGAAAACCCAAAGCCCATCCCCAATAACACACTTTCTTCAACTAAGGCCACATCTACTCCAACAAGGGTACACTTTCTAATTGTTTTCAAGTAGTGCCACTCTTTAATGACCAAGCAATCAAATATTTGAACCTATGGGGGCAATTCTTAATCCAGCCCCCAAAACTGGTTATTTGCTGAGAATTTAGATACAAAAGAACACAGTAAATATAGAGTTGTGGGACACACCTGGTGATATATTGACCTATATTTGGATATTCAAAGGGTTTCTCCTTAATGGTTAATGAAGAGACTCATAATTGGTCAATATGCTAAGTATAATTGACTGGTGATAGCTCCACCCTGAATGAGACATCTATATCAGCCTCTCCATGATTCAAAGAACAGTACAGAAATGAGGAAAGGAAGATCTGGAGTATGGGGAGAGTGCTATGAGACTTTTTCCTGAACATGACATATGTATTATATTCACCCGGTTATTTGCCGGTTATTTGAACGAGAACTTCACAAGACAGGATGTACACATTTCGTCACAGATAATGTAGAGGTTCATGAGGCCCTATTCTTAGAGGCTAGTGCCAGTTAATGGTTGCAGAGGGTGTAATTTTCTTCAGTGCTGTAGCACTAGTAAGTTCCCCAATAAGGAACACCTAGTCCATTCTCTTGCAAGCAACCTTAAGTAAATTCAGTGGGTCTTAAAAATACAAAAGTCATGAAAATAGGAGGAGGACTGTTTGGAAGAAGAGAGCTTTCAAAGGGAGTGGGATGAGGAATAAAGAGGGCAATTGGAGTGAAAATAACCAAATTTCACTATGTGAGAAGCTGTCAAAAATTAAATACTTTATAAAGACAAACCAACAGTCAAGAATATGATAAGTAGACTCATTATTATTGTGCTCCAAAAGAAGAAAGCAGTTTTGAACTGTTACAATGTCTTCTGTCTTATTAGTTTCCATAACAGAAGACTAACAAAAGGTAGAGAACATAAAAATTGAGTGAGGAAGAAGTACACAATAAAGTGGAATGTATGTAAATAAAGATCCAGGGTTGATAGTCAGGCCAGGTTTCTTACTATATTTAAGACTAATAAACCTTGGATTGTCCTATAAATAAAACACACAAGCTTTTTTGGATTTTCAAGAATATATAATTATATTGGCAATAGGAGAGTGCCTTTTCTTATGGGACACAAGACAGAACTTATTTAGAAAATAGTAATTCTTTTGGTGTCTGGAAATGGCATAATAAAATATCAGAGACTGGGTGGTTTAAATGACAGAAAAAAATCCTCACATGTTTTAGCTGTTGAAAATCTGAGATTCTTGCTCAGTTTCTTTAGGTGTACAGATTTTCATACATTTATTCTATATGTCTAATATCCACTTATGAGTGAGTATATACCATGTGTGTCTTTCTGCTTCTGGGATACCTCACTCAGGATGATCTTTTCTAGATCTCACTGCAAATTTCATGATTTTCTTGTTTTCAATTGCTGAATAGTATTCCATTGTGTAAAAGTACCACAATTTCTGTATCCATTCTTCAGTTGAGGGTCATCTGGGTTGTTTCCAGATTCTGGCTATCAAAATAAAGCTGCTATGAACATGGTTGAGCAAATGTCCTTGTTGTGTACTTCAGCATAGAGGACCCAGTGTAAGATGATCAATCCTCACTCAGAAAGGCAAATGTGATGGACACCAGAAGAGGGAAAAAACAGGAAACAGAACAGAAGCCTACCACAGAGAACTTCTGAAAGACTCTACCCAGCAAGGTATCAAAGCAGATGCTGAGACTCATAGCCAAACTTTTGGCAGAGTGCAGGGAATCTTATGAAAGAAGTGGGAGATAGAAAGACCTGGAGAGGACAGTAGTGCCACAAGTAGAGCAACAGATCCAAGAAATCTGGACCCAGGGGTCTTTTCTGAGATTAATATTCCAACCAAGGACCACATATGGAGTAAACCTAGAATCCCTGCACAGATGTAGCCCATGGCAGCTCAGTATCCAAGTGTGTTCTCTAGGAAAGGAAACAGGGGCTGTCTCTGATGTTACTTTATTGGCTGGTTCTTTGATCACCTCCCCCTGAGAGGGAAGCAGCTTTACCAGGCTACAGATGAAGACAATGCAAGCAGTCCTGATGAGACCTGATAGGCTAGAGTCACATGGAAGGGGAGGAGGACCTCCCCTATCCTCAGACTTGAAGAGTGGCATGAAAGGAGATAAGGGAGGGAGGATGGGATTGGTATCGAATAAGGGAGTAGATTACAGCTGGGATACAAAGTGAATAAACTATAATTATTACAAAAAATAAAAATTTAATTAAAGAAAGGAAGTCCAAGATTCTTAACATGGTTGGCTTATTGATTTGTAGGGGGTCATCTCTTCTATGTCCCACCACTTAGGGAGAGAGAAAACAAGTAGAGTAGGAAAGGAGAGTAAGAATGCCCTAGAGTATATATGAGCAGAAATCCATAATGCCTCAGACTTGTGGCCTCTTTTAAACCTCCATTTCAAAATAATGTCACACATGAGGGTTTAAGTTTTCAATGTAGTAATTTAAGGAACACAGTTAATGAGAAGGTAGCAAGAGTACAAAATCATAATCTCTCATGAATTGATTTGGCAAGCCCTTGCACTTCCTTCTTCATTTCCCTACTTTTCAAAATTAATACGGGATCAGTATAAAGATGGACATGTTCTAGGAGCTAAAGAAATGACTTGGTGGGTACAACACTTGCCTTCCAAGTTGCCAGCGCATGAGTTCATATCACCAAACCCCACATAAGTGCTGGGCTAATATGACATCCCTTCTGTAATTCTAGCTTTGGGGAGGCAGAGAAGGTAGATCCATAGTGCAAGCTGGTTGCCTATACTAGTCAAATTGGTGATATTTGGGCTCATGTAAGAGACTCTGCCTCAACATGTAAGGTGGAGATAAGCTGAGAAGGGTATCCAATGTCAGTCTTGGGCATTACCATGACCACACACATTCCCATATATGTCATATTCTAAATTAATCTTATGGGATCAAGTTTTGTTGTCAAACGATAATGTCATTTGTGCCAAGAAATCAAATATATGTGTTAGGGCATTAATGTGTTCAAAGTCACCTCAAAAATAACATTTCCATCCATATTAGAGTTATAAAACCATTGTTTACCAGTAGGAAGGTTCTCTTTTAGAAGATACAGTTTTTTTTTTTTTGCCCAAGTAGATTCAGATTTCAGGGTATTCAACTGTGATTCATGACTTTCTACAATGATGTGTCAGTGACTGTCACACTGCACTTTATTGTTCAGTTTCCTTTCTGGACATCCTATGCAGGGAACTAAAAATCAAACCTCCAAATTTAATTAGGAAAGAAGAAAAGAACACCATGTCCTTGTTCCCTTGATGTTTCAGATGGCAAAGTTTCTTCCTTTCCCAGGACTATTAGAAGCTTGCTACCATGCCAGGTGTATTTAAAGACAGCATGTCCCATAAGACTCACAGGACAATAAATATTACTTAAAATTGACAAATCAGTTTGTATCACAAATAGAAAATATCGAGACTTTTTTCCTAGAATAAAAGGTTAACTGAAAAAGAGCCGCAGAGATCTCTCAGTCGTAGAATGGGGAGCACTTTTATGGGCAACCCCCCCCCCCTGAGTCTTCTACTGTTTGACTTTGCATTCTCCTGTTTGCTTCCGTTCAGTTGCTGCTCCGAGATACACAGGGCTGAGGAGTTGTCTGTGCACATACTCTTGCTTGCCCCAACTGACACATAATTATGCTCGATGTCTTCGCAACCTCATTTTCTGCCATTCTCTTTCACTGAGACAATAATTGACAGTTGAGAAGAATCACAGAAAGGCTTAAGGAGTAGAGCTTTTGTGTCAACTGTAGCATGCTCAGTAATGAAATGGGAAGCCATCTGTGATGATTTTCTATAACACTGAGAACTAAGTGCTTCCACTTGGCTTCCCAAACATCTCCCTTTACTAAATCCCCCTGGGTCCCAGTGCAGCCCTTAAGTAGCTGCCAATAAAACCTTGATGAAACTGATCATTTTAAAGTGACCTGAGAATGAAAGAAAATATGATTGTTCCTCAAAGCAGACATGTGAGTCTTCTTTTATAGGGCAAAGTAAGCCAAAACTTTTAACAGGCAAGACTGGATGAGGCAGGGTAGCTGGGTTATATGGTCCTTGCATTTTTTTCCCTCTTGATGTTTCTGTACTTTAATGCTATAACTGCTTATGAGAGAGGGTGATTCATGGGTCTTCTGTACCAAGTAAGTGGGATTTAGAGAAGAAACAAGCCTTATGGGATATTTTCCTCATATAATTTCTTCTTTCCCAGTACTGAAGAAGTTCTTCAAACCTACTTCCATCTCTCATCGATATAACGAATAAATATATGAGTTGATGATTCCTCTCAAGCTGGATTGGTTGCAGTTTAACTGATAATCTCATAATCATCTCATTAAGGAAGATATTTAAAGCAGATTTAAATTTTTTATTATTATCATTTATTACAATTTATTCACTTTTTAGCCAGGCTGCGGCCCCTCCCTCATCTCCTCATAATCCCACTCTCCTTCCCTCTTCTTCCCCTATGCCTCTCCCCTAGTCCTCTGATAAGGGAGGACCTCCTTGCCTTCCCTATGACTCTAGCTTATCAGGTCCGGACTGGTTACATGGTGGCCTGGTAAGGCTGTACCCCTCAGTGGGCAGTGATCAGAGAGCCTTCCACTGAGTTCACTTTTAACCTTTTCTTATACGTTTACCTTTACCAATTTTCTCCTTGAAAACAGAAACCTAGCCACACCACTACTGTCAGGTGACACCCTTTTACAAATACACTCATTTATACTGAGCTCCCTATCCTTGCACAAACTTATGTGAACCCATAAGGCAAAATCTAATTCTTTTCTGTCACGAACTCTCTCAAAGCTGGAAACTGGGAAACTTCATGAATTATACAACGGAACACATACACAAAATCCACTGTGGTAGTTGAAAAGAAATTGTACTGTTTCTACTACCCATGTACAATGACACTTCTACCACATCATGCATAAATTTACCCGATTAGAAATCATAGGATTTTCAAATGTCAGAGTGGAATAGGAGTATAGAGATCCTTTAGCATAACTCCTTTATTTTACAAAGGAAAAAACCCAGAGAGAGGACTTTAGAAAGGTCACCCAGGTAATTGAGAAAAGAAGTGGACTAAAATGGTGAACATGTTTGTGATGTTCTATGTCAGAGAAAACAGGAACACATTCACCCCAGAACATAATTGGGTATAGATCAATCCTTCAAATGAGGAAACACCAATCTTTTCAAAGCAAAAGTGACCCCATTAATCATTTCTGAATGTCCCTGTTCTTTCCTGCATTGCTTTGCTGCTTGTCAATTCCCAGGACACGTCCCTTACCCTGCCTCTGAACAGCCCTCACGAATGAGCAATTCCTGAATGCATTTGCTATGACGTATGCAAAGGCAGCCACTCAGAGAAAAGGGCAGCATCAGTGTCCTCTGTTTCCAAATATGCCTCTTTAAAAAACACACACTCACACTGCAATACTGAATACAAATTGCCTAAAAACTTAGATCTCTCAGAAAGTCCAAGGCTCCTGAAGAAATGGCAAATCCAACAAAACTTGGGATGTGATTTACCAAACTGAAAAGGCTGCACAAAACAGACATGCAGAGACAACATTTTTCTAGTGGCCTAGGGAATTGTGTTGACAGATCTGCAAGTAGCAGCCATGACTTTTGATTGTTAGTCTTTCTACACAGCAGTTTCTCTAGTACCTTAGAAAGTCATGCAAATCTGAGACACACTTGTCAGTCATTTGAAATAGGGAGTCAGATTTCATGAGTGCTCAGGCAAAGAAGGGAAGTCCTGAAAAGAGAGAGCTTTTATTTTTATGTTTTTTCCTGTAGATTGTATGTGTCTGCTTGTCTGTGTGTGCATTTGTGTGTGAGAGTGTATGTGAAAATATATATGTATACATATGCACATGTGTGTGAAGGCCAAATGACAAGCACATGTACTGTCCACCTTTTAAAAGTTTTATTAATTTTCAGATATGATTACTCGCTGGCTTGTAACTGCACACAAACTAGAGTCGTTGACCATGTATCCGCAGGGAACCACCTGTCTGTACCACCCTTGGGGATTCAATACAGGACCTGTGCTTGTAAGTGAGCACTTAATCAACAAAGCTATGACTCAGCCCTACATTTTACTTTTGTATTTTATTATTTTTGTTCTTTTTCTTTACTGTTTTGAGACAGGATACCACTACGCAGTTCAGGTAACCCTTGAACTCTACATACTGCTTTCTTAGCCTCCCAAGGGCTGGAATTACAGGTGTGAACTACCACACATGGCTGTGATTTGCATTTATGATATTAGTTCTTCCTTTTTCCACTTTGAATTTCAGATGTCATAGATTACATGGTATGTACAAAGACCTTCATATCATTCCCAGATATTATTGCTAGTCTTGTTTTCCATTACTCTCCCCTGTACTACAGCCATAATAGTTAACCCTAAGTTCCTGAACACATCTTGTGCTTGAGGCCTCCAATACCCTTTATCTGTATTTTTATGAGTGTTATTTTAAAGGCCAATTTTCCTTTTTAGTACTGCATCATTCAGTTCCACTTTCTCCTTAAAGGCTCTTGTGATCCCCATTACAACCTCAACATAATTCTCCTATACATAATTTTCATTCATCTGATGGTCAACTCATTCCCTGATTACTGAGTAACAATTGTTTTTCAGCCTCGTAATAAATTTTAGGAATGCAGAAAAAGTGAAGCTGTCTTTGCCCTCACAATTTGTAGGGTAGTAAGGAAGATGGTTGCAGTGAATATGTTACATTTAAAATCGTGTAGGCAGCTATGGAATTACATTGGTGCATGTGGAGTTTCACTAATAAGTATCTCAATCTAATCGAATTTTGAGAATTCATAGAAAACCTACTTAAAGAAGCAGCATTTCAGTTGAGATCAGAAATCACATCATGAATTAAACAGAGGATGGGTGATTTCTTTCCAAACAGAGAATACAGAGTTATGAAAGAAACCGAAGCAGGAAATAACTTGAGTCTTTAAATACATCTGAAAGAAGCGGATAAGAGCACAGTCTAGAAGTGATAAATATGCAAAACAAATATAGGCCATAGTAACAATTTTGAACCTTAAACTGAGAAGAACAAGAAGTCAGTATAAGCAGAGACATGATAGTGATTTGGAACAGGATAGTAGAGATGGTTATATATGAGATATATTAAAAATGAGAATACATAAGACTTTTTCTTAATCCACAAGTCTTAACTAATTAACTCCTAAGAGAATAAGAACTTCTAAAAATGACAAAAGTTGATATAATTTAATGAGGTGAGAAAAACTATGGTTGGTTTTAGGCAGATAATGAGTTTTATATTAATTTTTTTACATCTATCTGTCTATCTGTCTGTCAGTCTGTCTGTCCATCCACTCACCTATCTATCTATCTATCTATCTATCTATCTATCTATCTATCTATCTATCCATCTATCTATCTATCTATCTTTCTTTCTTCTGTCTACCTACATACATATCCATCTGCATGTGTATGTGTGTGTGTTGTGTAGGTGCATGTGTTCCATGATTCATGTGTAGAAGTCTGAGTGGAACTTGTAGGAGTTGGTTCTCTCCTTATACCATGTAGAGTTACAGTATTAAACTCAAGTCATTAGGCTTGGTGGCAAGCAACTTTACCCATTGAGCCATGGTGATGACCCAAGTTTGGCTGTGAAAAATCTTTTTGTTGTGCTTGCGAGATAACTCAAGTGCAGATAACCGGTAATCATGTGAGTATTTTGTTTTGTAGTGCAGAATAACATGCTAAGCTATTTACAAGATATTGAGAAGCATTATCATAAAGATGCTAAATGAAACCCTGAGAGTAGATGATTATATTTAAAGGAGAGAGTTGAACAAGTAAGGGAAACTGTCATATCACTATGAACATTCCAATATTTATGAAGGTGCCATGAAAAGGAATAGCAAAAGAGTACTCATCCAACTAGAAGTAAACCCAGACTGATGTGAGAATTTCCCAAAGACACGGAAAGAGAGTTTGTTAGGAAATGTGACCATCTGAGGTAAATGCTGTGAATTTACCAAGAAGACTGGATTTAACAGCGTAAGTGTCGTTGTGACCTTCATGAGCTATTTCAGTGAAATTATGTGGGGTGGAAGGCAGATTGGAGTGGGCTGAAGTGAAGAAATGGAGACAGAAATGTAGCTAAAACAAGAAATGTGTGTTTAATGACAGGAATGATACTGTTCAGTAACTAAGTGGCTGAAATGCATGAGGGTTTGCTTTGTCTGTTAGCTTGCACATTGCAAAGACTAGGACAGTTTTTAAATCTAACTTTTTGAAAAACAGTTTTGAAATACTTATTGAAGACATAGATAAGCAAGAAACTAATTGATGATTTTTGAATCTTGAAGACAAATGTATATGGGATCCTGAACATAGGTGAAGGTTTAGCTAGTGATGTTACATAGAAACATGATGGGAAGACAGAGTAGTATCAATGTCAGTAGACTCCAGGGTTAGAAACAGGGCTGGCTTTATGTTTAGTAGCAGAGGTTGCACAGTAGATTTGAGTAGGTGCTGAGCATATTTGCTCAGATTTTAAAGGGAATTTGTAGGAAGGAAGTTTCAGAAGATAACTTTTGGTCAACTCTCTATATGCCTTCATTCTACAGCTCTGCCATCCATAATCGTTAAGAAACACTGTAATACAATGGTTCCATGGGCCCTACCATGAGAGTTTCTTGGTGGTGATTTGAGTCTACTGCAGCCTAGTGGTATAGCTTTACTTAAGTCACTCAAAATCTATCCTTTTCATTTATCCGTGAAAAAGACATCCTAACTTAACCCATATCACAATTTTATTGTGAAAGTAAATATATGTGGTAGACTTAGAATAGTGCATGAGAGATAATAAGCACACTGATTTTATTTTTATTGTTAACTTTCTCCATAAAAAATTCTAAGGTTATGTGGAGATTCAAAGAGCAAGTATTAGGTGAGAGGAGACTGATTGCTCCCCCCGCCTCAATATTTTAGTTATATGGCTAGAGTAAAAATCTATCATGTATGTAATAGTTTCATGTGTTCTTGGTTGCATATGATTTTTACATATCAGGAAATTAGCTGGTGTCAATAGATCTCAGTGGGAAAGACTTGGTCCACAGAGAATGGATATATGAGTGATTGTTTTTAATAAGAAGCCATGAGAATTGTGTCCTAAGCCCAGAATCCAGAAGCAGAGACAACACTGGTTGAAGTTTTCATCTTTCCAACCTTCTTTTCTCTTTATTTTTTTGTTTCATATTGTTTTTGTTGTTAAGAAGAGGAAAAGTTGACATTGTCGAAAAAAAAAAAGCAAAACAAAAAAACAAACCAAAAAAAAAAAATACTTGCTTCCTACATCTACTATAAACATATTGTGCTAACTTAGTGACTAGAGTATGAAAGGTGACAGATGGAAAATACAAACATTCCTGGTTGTGAACGGTATCACCAGCTTGGAGAGGGCAGATAGGAACAACCAGTTATATGGAGCTAGCTAACATGATGTCTTGAAAGTCAAATCAGAAATGTGCACTGTCAAACTTTGTTAATTCAATTTGCATTAATGAATGGCCTAGATTACATGTACATAATAATATACCACTTTATTATTTTCAGTACATTTTGTACGTATGAAACAGCAAAGTGATGCCTAGCAGAGTTCCCACCAGACCTATCTTGCTTGATTTTCAATTAGCACATTTATTTGTTAGTATGCAAATTAGGACTGCTATGGTACTTAGAAAAAATTGTGTTTTCAAGAAGTACAGCATCTTTCTTATCTTGTTCCAACTATTCGTGGGTGCTGTAAACCTCTTTTTATTTTTTTTTAAATCATGGAGGGCACAAGCTTAACATAAAACCTGTAAAGTTATAGAAATTTAGACAATGGCAGTTCTAGCTGTGTTAAGAAGGCATGAAGACATGGAAGGCTTTCAAGTAACAAATGCATAAGATGGATCTGCAAGAATCATATAAAACAGTCTAAGTGAGGTCTAAATTGCAAGAAGCAAAAACAAATCTTGCAATTTGCATGCCCGTTGTCCACTTTCTTTCAGGATTGGGGCAATTAAGTTCTAAGTCAAAACTCAAAGTTTAATGCCTCTACTACTGACAGTATGTGACTGGATGAACAAGTTTTCTCATGCACTGAATATGGGTGAGGTTGAATAAATATTAATTATTGGCTCCTTTGAGGCACTCACGAAGATATAAAGCAATACAGAAATGTTTCTGTGTTGGGCCTGATAAGGCCTGCTGTAGCTACTGAGCCTGACTCAAGTATGGAGACCTGTCTTTAGCTTCTGATTTAAGAGGCACCACTTCCGGGCAAAAGTGATTCAGTATATCTGCCTTAAAATCAATCCTGCCTGGTAACTGTTACGTGGAGTTTTGTCACTGGCCCACTTCTCCTTGCACCACTTAATCTCGCCCTCTATGTCATCTTACCTCACTTCCTTAACCCTGCCTCCTGACCCAAACCTATAAAAAGGACCACTTTATTCAATAAACCAAGTTCCTGCTTCGACAGATCTCCCAGCTCGGTGGTGTTTTATTTCCTGGGGCATCTGGGGAGGTCCGGGCCATCGACACTCATCATCCAGCTCAGGCACGGAGGGCGCCCAACTGGACTGACTGGCCACCCTCCTCTCAGCTCCACCTGCTGGATATCGACCCGGCATTCCTGCTTAATGTATTTAAGCAAGAAGTCTCTAAAGTCTAACTGATTCCACTACACTGATTTTTCTATCAGTTTGATCAACATAACCCTGGATGTGTCAATTTTTTATCTATAAATTTGCGTTTCAGTACTCCTATGTATTTTATGAAGTTATGGTGAATATTTGAAAAGATACAGCATGTGAAGCATTTAGAATATTGATAAACTAGAAGTCATAAAAAATTACTAACCCTTAGAACGTTAACCAAACCTTTCTTTGTTTTTGGCTTCTTTCTGTTCAAGTGGTTTCATTGTAAATTGGCTCAAGACACTAAATTCTATCTCTTTGTTGTTTAGTTGAGTGGTCATTTATGCATGGCTTTCTTTTTTTTTTTGCCATTTAAATTGTATTTAGAATAGTTTTACAAACTATAAGAAAACGTACAGTTTATAATGATCAGGTCAAGATGATTATTTTTTTCAATTCTTTTTTTATTAATTACACTTTATTCACTTTGTATCCCCCCAAAAGCCCTTCCCTCCTCCCCTCCCGATCCCAACCTCCCACCCCCTTCTTCACGCATGCTCCTCCCCAAGTCCACTGATAGGAGAGGTCTCCCTCTCCTTATGATCTTAGTCTATCAAATCTCATCAAGAGTGGCTGCATTGTCATCTTCTGTGGTCTGGTAAGGCTGCTCCCCCCTCAGGGGGAGGTGATCAAAGAGCAGGCCAATCAGATTATGTCAGAGGCAGTCCTTCTTCCCATTACTAGGTAACCCACTTGGAACTAAACTGCCTTGGGCTACATCTGTGCAGGAGTTCTAGGTTATCTCCATGCATAGTACTTGGTTGGAGTATGAGTCTCTGGGAAGACCCCTGTGTTCAAATTTCTGATTCTGTTGCTCTCCTTGTGGAGTTCCTGTCCTCTCCAGATCTTACTATTTCCCACTTCTTACATAACATTCCATGCACACTGCCCAACAGTTGGCCATAAGTCTCAGCATCTGCTTTGATAGTCTGCAGGGCAGAGCCTTTCAGAGGCCTTCCGTGGCGGGTTTCTAGCTTGTTTCTTGTTTTCTTGTTTTTCTGATGCCCTTCTTCTTTGCCTTTCAGGATGGGAATTGATTGAGCATTTTAGTCAGGGTCCTCTTTATTTATTAGTTTCTTTAGATGAACAGATTTTAGTAGGTTTATCCTATATTACATGTCTCTATGAGTGAGTATATACCGTGTGTGTCTTTCTGCATCTGGGACAGCTCAATCAGGATGATCCTTTCCAGGTCCCACCATTTACCTGCAAATTTCATGATTTCCTTATTTTTCATTGCTGAGTAATATTCCATTGTGTAGATGTACCACAGTTTCTGCATCCATTCTTCAGTTGAGGGGCATGCATGGCTTTCTTCAGGCACTTCATGTATACGATCACTTCACCTTGTTGAAATGTGAAAAGTGGGGATTATATCAGTTTTTTGGAGCTTTCTTTTTGCCTTTAGACTTCATGAGTTTTTCAGATTAGTTAATGATAACAGCTGTAATTTGTGTAGTTGTGGCTCAAATACATGTCTGACTACTTTGTATGTGTCAGTACAATTCTCATAGTACCCATGAAAAACAGAAACTGATGAAATAGTTCCAGGAAGCTCAGGTAAGAAAGACATGAAGATTGTGAGCTGTAAATACAGGATGCTTCATTTCTTCCATGTATCCATTTAGTAATATTTACTAGTCTCTCACTAAGTACCAGGCTCTTTTTTAATTGGCGGTTTATTTAATAGGGAATGAATGTAACCTTGGGCTGTCTGGCTCCAACACCCAATTCTGTTCTACAATGTAGTGTAATGCACTGATGGGCTTTTGTGTCATGCTGCCATTTAACTGTGAAGATGAATTTTCCACTAAAAGTTTTAGCACAACCATGTACCAAGGAAACTGAACTACTGTCTCTGGATTCATCCTCCTGGGACTCACAGTGGGATCAGAGAAGCAGCTGCTCATCTTCACACTGTTTCTATGCATTTATCTGTTCATTGTGGTAGGAAATTCACTTTTCATTCTGGCTATCATCAGTGATACTCACCTCCAAAGCCCCATGCACTTCTTCCTTGCTAATCTATCCTTCACTGATGTCTGTTTCACAATGACCACAGTCCCTAAAATGTTGGCAGACATTCAAAGCCAGAATCCAACCATCTCCTTTAGAGGATGCCTTACACAAATGTATTTTTTCATGTTCCTGGTGGACCTGCACAATTTCTTTTGACAGCCATGGCATATGACCGATACATTGCCATATGTCACCCATTACACTATGCTGCACTGCTGAATCCCAAGCACTGTGCCCTGTTGGTTGTGATTCCCTGGGTTATCTCTAACCTCATCTCAGCACTGCATCTCAACCTGGTGAGACCCTTGCCTTTCTGTGATCATAGAGTAGCCCCACACTTCTGTGATCTGGAACCCATCTTAAGGTTTGTTTGCTCAGACACTCAAATAAACAACTTACTCATCCTCATTGTCAGAAGAAGAGTTGTCTTCATCCTCTTATTTTCATTATTGTTTCCTCTGCACTTATTGGCACTGCTCTGCTTGATGTTCCGTCAGTAAAAGGAAGTAGAAGACATTTTTCTATATGTGAGTCCCACCTCTCAGAACTGTCCCTCTTCTATAGGTCTCTTATTGGTTTCTACTTTCTCGTAGCCACCAGCTACTCAGCAGAAAGGGGTAATGTGACTGCCATATATTTGCAACACCCACGATGAACCCCTTCATCTACAGTCTAAGAAACAAGGACATGAAAAGGGCACTGTGGAGGCTATTCAGCAAGAAAAGCTTTTTTTTTTTTTGAGTTGGTAAACTCTGCTACACAGACATCTTTATCAACTCTGAAAAACCTAGATAGTTGCAAAAGGGATACAGGGACTTAGGCTACAATGTATCCTTAGCAGTTTCCTTCCCATCAAATTCTTAACTGCCTTTCTGTCTCAAGATTCTTGTTCCTAGACATTTCATTGCAGTGAAAAGAATTACAACAGCAACGCAAAACAGCAGTACTCCTTTATTTTATTTTAAAACCTTTCTTTACTGCTTACATGAAGAATGTTTTTTAGGGGAGTCCAAGATGGTGGTAACCAGCATGAACCATATCAGAGAAGCACAGGATACAAAACCCCGAAATTGGTGAGTGGAGGGGCAGCTGAAGCCAGAACATCTATATTAAGGCTTCCTGGGCAAGAGGGGACAACAGATGAGCTGGGACAGTTTGGATCCAGGTCATCCATGGACATCTCCAGGGACTGAGAGTGGTGAATATTCAACCCCCTGCTCTTCCCCTTGTCCCAAGCACAGGCCTCCCTGCTCTGTGGAGGTGACTCGCAGTTTTCTCCACAACAAGCAAGGGCCTGCCTGCTCTGCAGATGCTACAGAGATTACATCAAGCACGAGCTTCCTTGTTCAGTGACTGAGACAGCAGAGGTGGTGGTAGGACAGCCACCCAGGTTTGCAGCTACAGCAGTCTGCTGTACAGGCCACCAAGGTCTGTGGCTGAGGTGCGGCACTGGCTAGCCCAAGCAGGAGATTCCTTGCTCAGTGACTGAGATTTCAGAAGAGGCAGCTGCCCCAAGCAGGCGTCGCCATGCTCAGTGACTGAGACTGAGATGGCAGAGGTGGCTGCACCAAGAATGGATCTCCCAGCCTGGTGGCCAAACAGTAGAGATGATGTATCTCCTGCACTCTCATGTGCCCCTAAAACCCGAATCTGAGAGAAGAGTATTGGGGGAACCCCCGTGCTTCCTGATTAGACCAATGAGCAAGTGAGTACACCATCAAGTGAGTGCATGCAGTGTCCCTGATACAGGGTCCCTCTATACTAGCAGCCAGACATCGGATTCCTCCCACCCATGGGAGGGTGGAGGAATCCACCCTCTGTGGATTCCTGTGTGACATGTTGCACACAGGTCCCACTGTGTGCAACATAGGGATCACTGGGACAGCATTCTCAACATTGAAGCCACTGTTCCGTGGGTCTACCAGTGGAGTCCAGGAAAACAATTCCTGGAGCCCAGACAGATCTGAATATCAGGAAGACTGTACAAGAGGCCTGTAGGCCACTGAAGTATTCAGGGTCTCTGTGCATGATCATTGCACCCTTGAACAGCTCTAAAACCCCCTCCTATGCTTAAGCTCAACCTTTCAGGTACCCACATGCTCTACCATGCTGTCCTTTCTGGGACAATTCCACAAACACACAATTGCACACATGTGTGTGCGATCATCTTCCCCCAGCTACAGCTGAAACACCACACCCAGTCTAGAACCAGTGGACTTCTCTCATCTTCCTGAAGACTACTCCAGATACCAGAGACAGATGGACCCAGTCTGAAGTACAGAGTCCAGGAAAACAACAACAACAACAACAACAACTAAAGTTATGGAAAATCAGATGGCTAGAGGTTGGCATAAGAACACATCCAACAAAAATCAGGACATCATGAGGTCAACAGCAACCCCCCAAATCAATGAATATGCTAATTTTTCAGAAAAAAAGGAAAATGATCTCAAATCTATGCTTATCCAGTTACTACAGGCACATAAGCAGGAAACAAACAAAGCTCTAAAAACAAACAAACAAAAAAAAATCAGGCAAATGCAGCCAAACAAATAGAGGCATGTAGAGGCACAAGTAGAGGCATAAAGAGAGGAAAGGAACAAAGTTCTCAAAGAAATACAGGGAACTACAGCCAAACAAACAGAGGCATTAGGAGACACATAGAGAGGACATGAACAAAGCTCTCAAAGAAATACAGGCAACTACAGTCAAACAAATAGAGACACAGCGAAAGATATAAGTACTGGCATATAGAGAGGAAATGAACAACAACAAAGAAAATAGAGGCCATCATGGAAAGACAAGAATCCACATTCAAAGAGATGAAAGAAATGGTGCAAGACACGAAAACAGATTTAGAATCAATAAATAGATTACAAACAGAGAAAACCCTGGAGCTGGACAACTTAGAGAACAGATCAGAAACCACAAAGTTAAGCATCACCAATATAACACAAGAGATGGAAGAGAGAATCTCAGGCACTGAAGATACGGTTGCAGAAAGTGATACATCCTGCAAAGAAGAAGTTAAATTGGAAAATTTCCAAACAAAAAACTTCCAAGAAATCAAGGACGCCATGAAAAGACGAAACCTATGAATAATAGGAATAGAAGACAAAGAAGATTCCAGGCCTCAATGTCCAGAAAATAATTTCAAGAAAATCATAGAAGAAAATTTTCCCAACTAAAAGAAAGAGATGTCTATAAATATAAGAGAGCTCTACAGAACACCAAATAGACTAGACCAGAAAAGAAACTCCTCATGTCACATAATAGTCAAAACACCAAATCTACAGAACAACAACAACAACAAATTAAAACTAGCAAGGGAAAAATGCCAATATGAAGGTAGACCTATCAGAATCACACCAGACTTCTCAACAAAAAACATGAAAGCCAGAAGGGCTTGGGAAGATGTCATGCAGACTCTAAGAGACAACAGATGCCAAACCAGACTATTATACTTAGCAAAGGTTACAATCAGCGTAGATGGAGAAAACAAAATATTCCATGACAAAACTAAATTTAAACAATATCTACACAGCAACCCATCCCTACAGAAGTTACTAGAAGGAAAACTCCAATCCAACGAACTCAACTACACTCAAGAAAACACATATATAATTAACGTCACCACAAAGAATTAAAAGAAAACAAGCATTGAAACACAGTAAGGCCACCAAATTCACAATAACTAACATTCATTGGTCACTATTATCTATCAATGGACTCAATTCTCAAATAAAAAGACACAGACTAAAAAATGACTGTGGAAACAGGATCCAAACTTCTGTTGTATCCAAGAAACACACTTCTGCAACAAAGATAAACACTACCTCAGAGTAAAGGGCTGGAAAAATGTTTTTCAAGCAAACAGATCCAATCCAGAAAACAAGCTGGGGAAGCTCTCCTAATATCAACTAAAATAGGCTTTCAACTAAAATTAATAAAAAAGGTGAGGAGTGGCAATTCATTAGTGCAGATCTAAACTGAGAAATCGCAATAGAGGAATATCGAATGGCAGAGGAACACTTAAAGAAATGCTCAACATCCCTAGTCATCAGGGAAAAGGAAATCAAAGTGAACCTGAGATTTCACCATACACTCATCAGAATGGCTAAGATAAAAATCTCAAGTGAGAACACATGCTACAGAAGATGTGGAGAAAGAGGAAACCTCCTGCATTGCTGGTGGAAATGTAAACTTGTACACCACTTTGGAGATCAATCTGACATTTTCTCAGACAATTAGGAATAGTGCTTCCTCAAGATCCAGCTATACCACTCCTAGACATATATCCAAAATATGATCACGTATAAAACAAGGACATTTGCTCAACCATGTTCATAGCTGCTTTATTTGTAATAACCAGAAGCTGGAAACAACCCAGATACCTTCAACTGAGGAATGGATACAGAAATTGTGGTACTTTTACACCATGGAATACTACTCAGCAATTAAAAATAAGGAAATCGTGAAATTTGCAGGCAATTGGTGAGATCTAGAAAAGATCATCCCGAGTGAGGTATCCCAGAAGCAGTAAGATACACATTGTATACACTCACTTATAAGTGGATATTAGATATACAATGTAGAATAAACCTACTAAAATCTGTATATCTAAAAGAAGCTAAGCAAGGAGGTAGACCTTGGGTGAGATGATCAACCCTCATGCAGAAAGATAAAGGGGATGGACATCAGAAGAAGGAGAAAATGGGCAACAGGACAGGAGCCTACCAGTAAGGACTGTTGAAAGACTTTACTCAGCAAAGTATTGAAGGAGATGCTGAGACTCATAGCCAAACTTTGGACATCATACAGGGAATCTTATTAAAGAATGGGGAGATAGGAAGACCTGGGGTCGGGGGACAAGAGCTCCACAAGGAGAACAACAACAACAACAACAAAAATCTCAGCACAGGGATCTTTTCTGAGACTGATACTCCAACAAAGTACCATACATGGAGATAACCTAAAACCCCTAGAACACCTCCAGAGATGTAGCTCCTGGCAGCTCAGTCTCCAAGAGGGTTCCCAAGTAATGGGAGCAGGCATTGTGTCTGACATGAACTCAGTGCCTGGTGCTTTGTTAATCTCCCCCTGAGGGGGGAGCAGCATCACCATGCCCCTGAGGAAAACAATGAAGCCAGCCCTGATGAGACCTGATAAGCTAGGTTCTGATTGAAGAGGAGGAGGACCTCCCCTATCTGTGGACTTGGGGAGGGGCATGGGAGGAGTTCAGGGCTGGAGGGTGGGATTGGGAGGGGATGAGAGAGGGAAGGGCTACAGTGGGGATACAAAATGAATAAATGATAGTTTTTAAAAATTTAAATAAATTAAAAAATTGAAAACAAGTAGGTTTGGAAGGTAAGCTTTATTTCGGTTTAAATACAAGAGAACCACAGTCTTCTGATGAAAGAAAAGCAAGGCAGTGGGGACATGGGGTGACATGTTACATTGTGTCCACAGTCAAGAAACAGGAAGAGCTAATATTTATTCCTTTTCTTAACTTTTTCTTACCTTATCCTGAAACTTATTTCACTTCCTCTGAAAGTCAGCTAGACCTAAAGATAGTAAAGGCAATATACAGCAAGCCTATAGCCAACATCAAACTCAATGGAGAGAAACTTAAATCAATCCCACTGAAATCAGGGACAAGACAAGGCTGCCCACTCTCTCCATATCTCTTTAACATTGTACTTGAAGTCCTAGCCAGAGCAATAAGACAACTAAAGGAGATCAAGGGGATACAAATCGGAAAGGAAGAGGGCAAAGTGTCACTATTTGCAGATGATATGATAGTATACATGAGCGACCCCAAAGATTCAACCAGAGAACTTCTTCAGCTGATAAACACCTTCAGCAAAGTGGCAGGATACAAAATCAACTCAAAAAAATCAGAAGCCCTCTTGTATACCAAAGACAAAAAGGCTGAGAAAGAAATTAGGGAAACAACACCCTTCACAATAGCCACTAATAACATAAAGTACCTTGGTGTGACTCTAACCAAGCAAGTGAAAGACCTGTTTCAGAAAAACTTCAAATATCTGAAGAAAGAAATTGAAGAAGTTCTCCGAAGATGGAAAGATCTCCCGTGCTCATGGATTGGTAGGATTAACATTGTGAAAATGGCCATCCTGCCAAAAGCAATCTACAGATTCAATGCAATTCCCATCAAAATACCAACTTAATTCTTTACACACCTTGAAAAAAAGATTCTCAGCTTAATATGGAGAAACAAAAAACCCAGAATCTCCAAAACGATCCTGTACAACAACAGATCATCTGGAGGTATCTCCATTCCCGATCTCAAGCTGTACTACAGGGCAACAGTAATAAAAACTGCATGGTATTGGCATAGAAACAGAAAGGAGGATCAATGGAATCGCATAGAAGACCCAGAAATAAACCCACACACCTATGAATACTCAATATTTGACAAAGAAGCCAAATCCATTCAATGGAAAAAGACAGCATCTTCAACAAATGGTGCTGGACCAACTGGATGTCTACATGCAGAAAAATGAAAATAGATCCATATTTATCACCCTGCACAAAACTAAAGTCCAAGTGGATCAAGGACCTCAACATAAAACCAGATACTCTACATCAGTTGGAAAAAAAAGTGGGGAACAGCCTAGAACTCATTGGCACAGGAGACAACTTCCTGAACAGAACACCAACAGCACAGGCTCTAAGAGCAACAATCAATAAATGGGACCTCATGAAACTGAAAAGCTTCTGTAAAGCAAAAGACACTGTCATCAAAACAAATAGACAGCCTACAGATTGGGAAAGAATCTTCACCAACCCTTTATCTGACAGAGGGCTAATATCCAGTATATATAAAGAACTAAAGAAGCAGAAAAGCAACAAACCAAATAATCCACTTAAAAAATGGGGAACAGAGCTAAACAGAGAATTCTTGAAAGAGGAACATCGAATGGCAGAGAAACACTTAAAGAAATGCTCAACCTCATTAGCCATTAGGGAAATGCAAATCAAAACGACCCTGAGATTTCACCTTACACCCATCAGAATGGCCAAGATGAAAAACTCAAGTGATAGCACATGCTGGAGAGGTTGTGGAGAAAAGGGAACCCTCCTCCATTGCTGGTGGGAATGTAAACTGGTTCAACCACTTTGGAAGTCAATCTGGCGCTTTCTCAGACAACTAGGAGTAGTGCTACCTCAAGACCCAGCTATACCACTCCTAGGTATATACCCAAAATGTGCTCAAGTACACAACAAGGACATTTGTTCAACCATGTTCGTAGCAGCTTTATTTGTAATAGCCAGAACTTGGAAACAACCCAGATGTCCATCAACGGAGGAATGGATACAGAAATTGTGGTATTTTTACACAATGGAATACTACTCAGCAATCAAAAAGGAGGAAATCATGAAATTTGCAGGCAAGTGGTGGGATCTAGAAAAGATCATTCTGAGTGAAGTATCCCAGAAGGAGAAAGACAAACTTGGTATATACTCGCTTATATAGACCTACAAGATATGATAAACATAATGAAATCTCCACACCTAAAGAAGATAATCAAGAAAGTGGACACAGGCAAAGGTGATTAATCCTCATTTAGAAAGACAAATGGGATGTGCATTGAACTTATGACAGGAGTCTACCACAAAAGGCATCTGAAAGACTCTACCTAGCAGTGTTTCAAAGCAGACACTAAGACTCATAACCAAACCCTCGGCAGAGTGCAGGGAATCATATGAAAGAAGGGAAGTTAGTATGATATGGAAAGGCTAGGAGCTCTACAAGGACCAAACATATCTGGGCACAGGGTCTTTTCTGAGACTGACACTCAACCAAGGACCATCTATGGATATAACCTAGAACTTCTGCTCGGATGTGGCCCGTGGTAGCTCAGTAACCAAGTAGTTTTCCAAAGTAAGGGGAACACGGACTATTTCTACCAGGATCTCAAGGGCAGGCTGTTTGACCCCCCCCCCCCCGGGGATGAGCAGTCTGTTAGGCCACAGAGGAGGACTTTGCAGCCAGCCCTGAAGATACCTGATAAAACAGGGTCAGATGAAAGGGGAGGAGGTCCTCCCCTATCAGTGGACTTGGAAAGGGGCAGGGAGGAGACCAGGGAGGGAGTGTGGGGTTGGGGAGGGATTGAGGGAGCGGGATACAGCTGGGACACAGAGTTAACAAAATGTAACTAAAAAGAAAAAATAATAATAAAAAAAAAGAAAGAAAGTCAGCTAGAAGCTTTTAAGAAAGAGGTGTTTGGACCCTAAATGAAAATCTTTCAAACACATGAATCTGTCACCCCACAACCCACTTCACTATATTTTAAACATATCCTGGGCCTAGCCTATCAGGTTTCGTCCTGATGAGACCTAATAGGCTAGGGTCAGATAGAAGAGAAGAAGGACCTCTGCTACACCCTCTCCAGTGTAGTCAGTGTAGCATAACAATAGATTGTGCTACAAGACGGAAGACATGTTTCCTATGGGAATCAGCTTCCTGGAGGTCCCTAGCAAGAACCCTAACATGGTCATCTAAGCCAAAAGATGTATTCTAAGTCCTACGCTTACTTGGTTGCAGGATTAAAATGCTGAGCTTTTTTGTTGTTTCTCTATGATTCTTGGAACAGTACAATTAACTATCCAAGGAAACACATTGCTAATAGATTACTAAAAGCTTTAGCAAATAAGAGTAGAAGAAAAATAAAATTTTAGGAGAGGTAATAAATCATATTCACCATCAGGAATTGCTTGTGGAAAAACCAAACATTTTAGGTAATAAAGGAACAGGAGTTTTAGGGCTTTCTACACTTGATCTTAGCCAAAAGCGATTAGGGCTTTCTAAAGAAAATGTTTAATCAGGATCTGTTAGGATAAATGCTCTGAATATTCCCACTGCAGTAAAACTACTACAAAACCATTACCAAACACAGGTGTTTATGATGAGGCAAAACGAATATAGGCAAGCATAAAAGGTCAGAGAGGTTTGTATTATACTATAAGTTTTACAGACAGGCTAGCTCAAGCAGCTTATCTCTAAGGAAAGATTGTAAATCCTTAGCAAGACAAACATGAGGAATTTCCCTCAGTACTTATCTCCAGGGGGGTTGTAAATCTTTAGCCAATTTGGTTCAGAGGGCAATGACAGCCCCTGGCCTTCCACTCACTAATTAGTAGCAGTAAACTGCATAAACACCACTAGTTCTATGTTTGCTCTGCTTAAGAAGCTGTTAGGCCAAGATTTTTTTGTAGACAGTGCTTCTACCAGGTTACTCTTTCAGTTAAAATGTAAACTTTATATTGTTGGTGAAAAGTCTGAATGATCCGGGAAATATGTCAACTTCAGGTGCTTCTTTATGTAATCACTATATAAGTGCTAGCTTGACTTCAGTAAATTGCAGTAGATCGAAACCAATATTTCTTGGTGTGGTCTCTGTCATTTCGCCTACCTGTGCTTTCCTGATATCCAAATTCCCTGATTTTTCCGTGGATGTGGGGCACCCGACTGGGCTGGTGTGCGGCAGACCTCTCCTATTAGTGCACTGGAGGGGGATGGCTATGGCTGGGTTACAAATAAATAAATTGCAATAAAAAAATTAATTGAAGAAAACCCTAAAAAAATTGTGGTAGGCTTCAACACTCCACTCTTATCAAAGGCAGATCATATAGACAGAAGCCAAATAGGGAAATAATGGCACTTACAGAGATTTTAAATCAAATGGACCTAATAGAAATTTTCACCCAAGCTCAAAAGTGTATACAATTCTTTTCAGCACCTCATGGAATCTTCTCCAAAATAGACATAGTTTGGCTCAAAGCAAGGCTCAACACATACAAAAAATATCAACATGATCCCTTGTATCCTATCAGACCACCATGGCTTAAAGCAAGACCTCAACAACAACAGAAATAACAAAAAGCCTACATACACAGGAAGCTAAACAGTTCTTTACTCAATGTCATCTATGTCAGGGAAGCTATGAAAAAAGAAATTAGAGACTTTCTAAAATTCAATGTAAAAAAAGGCACAACTTACACAAATTATGGGACACAATAAAAGCAGTGTTAAGAGGAAAGTTCAACCAACAGCACAGGCTCTAAGAGCAACAATCAATAAATGGGACCTCATGAAGCTGAAAAGTTTCTGTAAAGCAAAGGACACTGTCATCAAAACAAAACGAATGCCTAAAGATTGGGAAAGAATCTTCACCAACCCTTTATCTGACAGAGGGCTAATATTCAGTATTTATAAAGAAATAAAGAAGCTGAAAAGGAACAAACCAAGTAATCCAATTAAAAATGGGGAACAGAGCTAAACAAAGAATTCTCGATAGAGGAATATCAAATGGCAGAGAAACACTTAAAGAAATACTCAACATCATTAGCCATCAGGGAAATGCAAATCAAAATGACCCTGAGATTTCACCTTACACCCATCAGAATGGCCAAGATGAAAGACTCAAGTGACAATACATGCTGGAGAGGTTGTGGAGAAAGGGGAACCCTCCTCCATTGCTGGTGGGAATGTCAACTGGTACAACCACTTTGGAAGTCAATATGGTGCTTACTAAGACAATTAGGAATAGTGCTTCCTCAAGACCCAGCTATACCACTGCTAGGTATATACCCAAAATTTGCTCAAGTACACAAGAACATTTGCTCAACCATGTTTGTAGCAGCTTTATTTGTAATAGCCAGAACCTGGAAACAACCTAGATGTCCATCAACGGAGAAATGGATACAGAAATTGTGGTATTTTTACACAATGGAATACTATTCAGCAATCAAAAATGAGGAAATCATGAAATTTGCAGGCAAATAGTGGGATCTAGAAAAGATCATTCTGAGTGAAGTATCCCAGAAGGAGAAAGACAAACATGGTATATACTCGCTTATATAGACCTACAAGATATGATAAACATAATGAAGTCTATACACCTAAAGAAGTTAAACAAGAAAGTGGACACGGGGTAAGATGATCAATCTTCACTTAGAAAGACAAATGGGATGTGCATTGGACATATGACAGGAGTATACCACAGAAGACATCTGAAAGACTCTACCTAGCAGTGTTTCAAAACAGATACTAAGACTCATAACCAAACTTTCAGCAGAAGGGGAGTTAGTATGACATGGAAAGGATAGGAGCTCCACAAGGACCAAATATATCTGGGCACAGGGCTTTTTTTCTGAAACTCTTTCTCCAACCAAAGACCATGTATGGATATAACCTAGAACCTTTGCTCGGGACGAAGCTCGTAGTAGCTCAATAACCAATTGGTTTCCCATAGTAAGGGGAACAGGGACTATCTCTGACAGGAACTCAATGGCAGGCTCTTTGACCTCCCCAGCTGCCCAAGGGAGGAGCAGTCCTGCTAGACCACAGAGGAGGACTTTGCAGCCAGTCCTGAAGATACCTGATAAAACATGGCCAGACGAAAGGGGAGGAGATCCTCCCCAATCCGTGGACTTGGAAAGGGGCAGGGAGGAGATGAGGAAGAGAGGGTGGGATTGGGAGGGAATAAGGGAGCAGGATACAGCTGGGATACAGAGTTCATAAAATGTAACTAATAATAATAATAATAAAAAGAAAATGACAGTAAACAGGTTTTTTAAGGAAAAAAAGAGGAAAGTTCATAGCACTAAGTGCCTCCAGAAAGAAGTTTGAGACATGCCATACAAGCAACTTAACAGAACACCTGTAAGACCTAGAAAAAAAATGAAGCAGACACAACCAAGAGGAGTAGACTATTGTAAATCTATAACCTCAGAGCTGAAATCAATGAATAAGTAACAAAGAAAACAGTTCAAAGAATCAATGAGACCAAGAGCTGTTTTTTTTTTTTTGACGTTCTATTTGGAGATTTTCTCTTTTTTAAAATTTTATTTATTTATTTTTATATTAACTACAGGTTATTTACTTTGTTATTTACCAGCTGTAGCTCCCTCCCTCATTCTCTCCCACAAAGGCACAACAATAACGAAAAAGAGAAATTCAAGACTATCTCTCTTATGAAATATGATGCAAAAATATTCAATAAAATACTTGCAAACCAAATCCAAGAACACTTAAATATATCATTCACCATGACCAAGGAGACTGCATCCCACCCATGCAAGGGTGGCTCAATAAACGGAAATCCATCAATGTAATCCACCATATAAACAAACTGAAGGAGAAAAATCATATGATCATCTCCTTAGATGCAGAAAAAACAGTTGACAAAATCCAACACCCATTCATGTTTAAAGTCCTGGAAAGCTCAGGAATACAAGGCACATACCTAAACATAGTAAAGGCAATATACAGCAAGCCTATAGCCAATATAATCTAAATGGGGAGAAACTTAAATCAATCCCACTGAACTCAGAGGCAAGGCAAGGCTGACCATTCTCTCTGTTTCTCTTCCACATAGTACTTGAAATCCTAGATATAGCAATAAGACAACTAAAGGAGATCAAGAGGATACAAATAGGAAAGGAAGAAGTCAAAGTGTCACGTTTTCACATGATATGATATTATACATGAAAGACCCCAAAAATTCAACCAGAGAACTTACTTCTTCAGCTGGTAAACACCATCAGCAAAGTGGCTGGAGGATACAATATTAACTCAAAAATTCTGTAGCTAGCCCTACTGTATACAAAATACAAAAGGGCAGAGAAAGAAATTAAGAAAACAATACCCTGTACAATAGCCACAAAAACCACAAAATACCTTGGTGTGTCTCTAACCAAGCAAGTGAAAGACCTGTTGAGAAAAACTTTCTAGTCTCTGAAGAAAGAAATTGAAGAAGATATCAGAATATGGAAATATCTTCCAAGCTCATTGATTGATAAGATTCACACAGTGAAAATGGCCATCCTGCCAATAACAATCAATAGATTCAATGCAATTACCATAAAAATACCAACATAATTCTTTACAGACCTTGAAAAAAATCGTTACTTTCATATGGAAAAAATTTCAAGAATTGCTAAAAACAGTCCTGTACAACAACAGACTGTCTGGAGGTATCTCCATCCCTGATCTCATGCTTTCCTACAGAGAAATATTAATAAAAATTGTAAAGTACTTGCAAAAATGGTGGATCAATGGAATCAAATTGAAAAGGCTGAAATAAACCTACATATCTAGAGATAATTGATTTTTGACAAAGAAGCCAAAACAATACAATAAAAAAAGATAGCATCTCCAACAAATGGTGCTGGTCTGACTGGATGTCATCATGTAGAAAAATGCGAAGAGATCCATATTTCTTACCCAGCACAAACTAAATTCCAAGTGGTTCAAAGACTTAGCAGAGACATTAAAATTGTTAGAAAAAAAAAGTGCGGAAGAACCTTGAACTTGTTTGCACAGGAGAAAACTTCATGAACAGAACACCAACAGCATATGCTCTAAGGTCAACAATCAATAAATGAGACCTCAAGAAACTGAAAAGCTTCTGTAAAGCAAAGAACACTATCAGCAAAAGAAAGTAACAGACTACAGATTGGGAAAAGATCTTCATCAAACCTATATCTCATGGAGGGCTAATATCCAGAATATATAAAGAACTCAAGAAGTTAAAAAGCAACAAATCAAGTAATCCAATTAAAAAATGGGGTACAGAGCTAAACAGTGTATTTTCAATAGAGGAATATCGAATGGAAGAGAAATACAGAACTGCTGAATGTCCTTAGTCATCAGAAAAATGGAAATCAAAATGACCCTGAAGTTTCACCTTGCACCCATCAGAATTGGGAAGATCCAAGACTCAGGAGACAACACATGCTGGAGAGGATGTGTAGAAAGAGAAATCTCCTCCATTGCTTGTGGGAATGTCAAATTGTACAATCACTTTGAAAATCATTCTGGCCCTTTCTCAGACAATTAGGTATAGTGCTAGCTCAAAATCAAGCTATACCTCTCCTAGGCATATATCCAAAATATGATCAAGTATACAATAATAACATTTGCTCAACCATGTTTTATTTGTAATAACTAGCAAGAAAAAGGACCCTGGATAATATCAACAATCCTAATTCAGAAAGGCAAACAGGACAGAAATCGAAGAGAGTGAAAACAGGAAACAGGACAGGAGCCTACCACAGAGGGCCTCTGAGAGACTCTACCCAGCAGGTTATCAAAGCAGATGCTGAGGCTCATAACCAAACTTTGGGCAGATTGCAGGGAATCTCATGAAAGAAGGGGGAGATACAAAGACCTGGAAAGTACAGGAGTTCCACCAGGAGAGGAACAGAACCAAAAAATCTGGGCCCAGGGGTCTTTTCTGAGACTGATTATCCAACCATGAACCATGCATGGAGATAACCTAGAACCCCTGCTCAGATGGATCCCATGGCAGCTCAGTCTCCAAGTGGGTTCCCTATTAGGGGAACAGGGACTTTCTCTGACAAGAACTCACTGGCTGACTCTTTGATCACCTCCTCTTGAGGGGGGAGCAGCCTTACCAAGCCACAGAGACAGACAATGCAGCCATTCCTGATGAGACCTCATAGCCAGGATCAGATGGAAGGGGAGGAGGACTTCCCCTATCAGTGGACTTGGAGATACAGGGGAGGAGATGAGCTTGGGAGGGTGGCCTGGGAGTTAGTGAGGAAAGGAGCTACAGCTGGAATACAAGTGAAAAAATTGTAATTAATTTAAAAAAGAAAAAGAAAAATTAAAAATTTCAGAGACTATGTCTTCATATTGAGGTGCTACTCTGTACATGGTGCTTTGCACAGAGAAAGAATCAAAAGTATGTGTGAATAAGATTAATAAAAATGTACAACCAAAACTCTGAATGTATGAAAATGTCATATGGACACATGCTATACAAAATTTCTTTTGGAAGCTATCATCTTCCTATCAGTGTAAACTATATAAAAACAGGATAGCAGAACAGAATTCATATGAAAAAAAAAAACAGGGAAAGAATATTGGTAGCATAAAGCTTAAGCAGAGATGGGGACATGGGGTTTAAGTGAAAGAAGGGTTAACAAAAACTAAGTATATAGAAGCCTTCTGAAACCTCATTAGTTTATAAGCTAATTTAAAACATATGTGCTTATAAATGAGTTTGAATATAAACACCAAATATTACTGAACAATATTGTTCTTTTGGGTTATTAAATGAAAAAGAAAGTATCAGAAAATAACAGGAACAGGCTCTTTGACCTCCCCATCCCCCAAGGGAGGAGCAGTCCTGCTAGGCCACAGAGGAGGACTTTGCAGCCAGTCCTGAAGATACCTGATAAAACAGGGTCAGATGAAAGGGGAGGAGTAAGTATAATCTTTTAAAATTATTTATTTATTTTTTATTTTTTTTATTTTTTTATTAAATCTTTTATTTTTTTTATTAACTACACTTTATTCATTTTGTATCCCCCCATAAGCCCCTCCCTCCTCCCCTGCCAATCCCACCCTCCATCCCCTTTCTGCATGCATGCCACTCCCCAAGTCCACTGATAGGGGAGGTCCTCCTCTCCTTCTTTCTGATCTTAGTCTATCAGTTCTCATCAAAAGTGGCTGCATTGTCCTCTACTGTGGCCTGGTAAGGCTGCTCCCCCCCTCAGGGGGAAGTGATCAACGAGCAGGCCAATCAGATTATGT
>NW_026594184.1:2240425-2246418 GCF_907164565.1 Psammomys obesus | reverse complement strand
TGGCAGGTCAGGCCCTTAGGAAGGGTCCCAGGGCTTTGCTCCCAACAGTCATGTTTACTGAATTTAACTTATGCATGCCTATGAAACATAGTTTTATAATGCCTCTTAAATATTGATATAAAAATCTTAATTGGGGGTTTTAGAAGAATGAAGAAAGGGGTACTGGTAGAGGTGGCACTGGTAGAGATGGACTAAGTCAGGGGCCACTGCATATCAGAAGACATTCTGTTAAAGGCGCTCATTAGGTAAGTGGACCTTCTGGAAAGTGGATCCGGTATTTTGCAAGGTCTGTAGGCTGATGTACCCCTAGTGATTTCACCACCATTTATTGTCTGGTTACACTTTTGTATACTTCTGAGACAAGGGAATTACATCATAGTCAAAAGGACAATTAAACACAAAACAGATGAGTTCTAAAACACAACAGGTTACATGTTTTAAAACTAAACGTTTCTTATCTATGTGTCTATTACATAAGTTTATAGTAAGTTCAGAGTGACAAAGGTTGAAAAGGCCTAAAGCTTAACAGGGTCCAAAAGTTACAAAAATACATATCTTTTCAATTAGAAATGACCTGGCTACACATTTTCCAGTTTATAATGAGTTCAGGACAATAATTTTATCTGTGTTCCATTCAAAGAAAAAAGTAAATTTAAAATGACAGTATATTATGCCATAAACTGACAAGGTATAAGGAATTACAACAAAACAGTTTGTATATATCTTGACACTAAGTTTTGTACTTAATTTAGACATCTGTAGGTAACCCCTTTATATTTTGGATTCATGGGAAGTTTAAACCAACTCGCCTATATTTATGGTGTATACCAGGATGTGTGGTGTCATCTGGAGTGAAGGCTATCTGAGGCTACAAATCTGCCTTAAGCCTGTCTCGTAGTGAGTCATCTGGTGGTCCATAAAGGTACTTATTGCAGCCATAAACTTTCTAAAATTGTTTTAGAAGTTCTAAAACACTTTAAATTTAAATTTTTTTGGATCAAATCAGGTATTCCATATTAGGGAATTAGTCATCTGAAGAGCAGTACATCCTTCAACTTAATAAGATCCCCTAGGAAGTTTGTTCAATAAGAGTGGGTAAATACACAGAAAGTGATGGTTCACATCATGTCAGATATTAGAAAAGCACAGCAGTGCACAAATGACAGGATTGTCAGAGGTTGGAAGCATCATGGTACAGACCTTGCAAAATACTGGATCACCATCCAGAACACCCACTTGCTTAATGAGCTCCTTTAACAGAATGGCACCTGACAATTGTACATGATTCACGACCTAGAGACTACCTTCATGAGCATCAAGGAACCAAGTGCTGCTTTCTAGGTGAAATGTATCTTCAAGGGCATCCTCAAATGGCTACCCAAAAAGCATAGGTTTTACCAAAATACTAGGTTTCTCAATGATCAGTCCCACTGCTTCTCAAAGATACACACACACACACAAACACACACTTACACATAAACACACATACATTCATATATACACACACACATAAACACACATACATCAATATATACACACATAGATTCATATAAACACACACACACACACACAACACTGTGAATATAACTTCAGCAGCTAATCAGAATGGCCACAGATCTCAGCCATAGCTGGCCTGGCCTTTGAGGAAGTTGATACCTCTAAGCATTGAGCACAGATGTCTTCTCTAGCTCTCCGTAGCTTCTAGCTGTAATGAAGCCCCTGAATTCTGGAGGCAGAGCCAATGAACAAGCCTTGAAGTAAAAGCCTTCATGTCTACACCAAAAAAAAACCCCTTCATCACAATAAAAGAGTTTTAGGTGGAAAAGAGTTTAACTGAAGACTCAGAGGCCTGTCACTGAAGGCTTACCTGAGATTAAAGTATGTATAAATTCTGAACCATGGCTGTTCATTTGAGCTCAATGATCTGACTAGATGTATTTTATCAAGAGAAATCCATGGGCATCTCTGTGACAAGCTGGAGACCCCCAATGGTGTAGGCTCCTGTGAGGATATGGGGTGATTTTAACTGAGATGTTTAGCAGTGGGGATGTGAAGACTGAAGTGGCCACCTCCTGTAGCTAGGAATGACTTGTCATGAATGGAGGGAAACAAGAAACTACCCATAAAACCTTCAACCCAAAATTTAACCTCCCTACAAGATGTGCAGGTATAAAGATGGAGCAGATATTGAAGGAAGGGCCAAACAATGACTGACCCAACTTGAAACCCATTGCATGGGCAAAAGCCAACCTCACTGACACCATTCACTTTACTCTGCTATGCTTGCAGACAGAAGCCTAGCATAACTGTCCTCTGAGAGGCTGCACCAAGCAGCAGATCAAAACAGATGCAGAGACCCATAGCCAAACATTAGGAAGAGCTTGAGGAGTCTGGTGGAAAAGTTGTGAGAATGACCAAGGGACCAGTAGGGGACAGGAACTCCATGAGAAGGCTACAGAGACCAGGGGGGCTCAGGAAGACTGAACCACCAGCCAAAAACCAAACCAAAATAAAACAAAACAAAATGCATGCATGGACTGCATCTTGGTCTCCTACACATATATAGTTGATGGGCAGCTTGCTTTTCATGATGGGTCCCTTTGCAATTAGATGGGGGCTCTCTCTGACATGGATTTTTTTTTGCCTGCTTTTGGGTCACTTTTCCCCAGTTGAGCAACATTGTTAGGCCTCAGTGGAAGAGGATGCACTTATGCTTGATGAGACTTGATGTGATGGGGCATTTTGGTAGTGGTAGGGCTCCACTTTTCTGAAGAGAAGGGGATGGAGGAAAGGAAAAAGGGTGTGAGACCATTTGGAGAGGAGGGAGGGAGCTGAGATAGGGATGCAAAGTGAATAAATAAATTAAAAGATTTCTTCATCTGGGTCTTCATCATAGTTTTTTGGTTTTGTTTTTACTTTAGAAGATAATGAACTTTATTAGGTTTTAATTTTCATTAAAATGCAAAAAGTTAAGTGAAAAGATTAATGAGTGTGAACAAATTGTGAATTCCCATGCAACTATAATTTTAGAATTAGGTAGAGAGTACTTCCATCCCTCTCTAATGTTATCTCTGCCTGCATCTCAGTCATGTGATCCAGGGCTGGCCTCAAGTGACTTACTTTCTGCCACTGTGTGCTAATTTTTCTAGAATTTCATAAAAGTTACATAATTCACAGGGTATCCAGTACAGATCTCACTCAAAATGTTCCAATAGATAATAAATTATTAGATAATAAATCCAGTGAGCCAATGAAATACAAAATCTCACCCAGGACACACCGAAGCCTATCGTTATGAACTGTGTATGAGCCAAAATGTTTGTGACTGAGAAGAACTATTAGCAAAATTACAATCAACAAAAACATTTTAAAAAAATCCTATGGTTTAAAGTATTAGGCCATGAGACACTATAAACCGAACATTGAAAATTATATTTAATTACATATCATAAACCTATACTAAGTAGTCAGTTCCTACACAACTAAGTGAAATATCTATCTGTCAAATTACCAAATGAACAATATTTTTTCATTTAAAATTTTGCCTCAAAGGAAAGTTAACAGCACACAAACAGTGTGTTATTTAACAGAATTATTCTGCAGTTTAGAAGAAATATGAGGTCCAGAGTTGTGGATTTCTTTTTATAGACTCCATCATGAACACCATAATAGGACTTTCTGCCATGAGCTAAAGTTACTAAGAATGTACACAAGGATGATTTCTGATAGTCATGGAACAATGATCTGGACTCTATCTAAATTAATTAATTTCCTTATTTATACACAGACAATCTTATAAATAAGGAGATTAATCAATATGCTTTCAAAGGTTGTTTCTAACTTGTCAGAATTTTGGGATTCTCAGATGCTGAGCTTGATGGACAACTGATGGGCAGAGTGAATGGAATTTTATGTAAGAAGTGGTAAATAGTAAGAGCTGGAGGGGATGGGAACTCCACAAGCAGAGCAACAGAACAAGATAATTTGAACACAGGGAACTTCCCAGAGACTCATACTCCAACCAAGGACTATTTGTGGAGATGACCTGGAACCCCTGCACAGGTGTAGCCCATGGCAGTTCAGTGTCCAAGTGGGTTACATAGTAATGGGAAGAGGGACTGCCTCTGACATAATCTGATTGGCCTGCTCTTTGATCACCTCCCCCTGAGGGGGGAGCAGCCTTACCAGGCCATGGTAGAGGACAATGTAGCCACTTTTGATGAGAACTGACAGACTAAGATCAGAAAGGAGAGGAGAACCTCCCCTATCAGTGGACTTGGGGAGTGACATGCATGCAGAAAGGGGAGGGAGGGTGGGATCGGCAGGGGAGGAGGGAGGGGCTTATAGGGGGATACAAAATGAATAAAGTGTAATTAATAAAATAAAAAATAAAATAAACAATTAAAAAAAGAATTTCTTGATTAAGCATTAATAACTAACTCTGATGCTTAACAGTAACTTAATATGTTTATAATTAAAACCTAAACCAAACTCCAAACTTTATTAAAATAGTTTGAGGGTTGAAGTTTTTTTCAAGTTCCTAGTTGGACAAGAGAACTTGTGGTAAGAATAAGACCTTGCTGTGTATTTTGTTCTCTTAACAACAGCTATATTCTTTGTTCATTATATAGGACTGTATATTATATTTAATGTTCATTCAGGAGTCATACAGAAAGCAAAACAAATGTCAAAGTCAATTAAAAAATAGAGCATAAGGAAATTGCCTTAGCTTTGCATCATTTTCTTATTATAACACAAGTAAAGAAAGGTCTAGAAAAATATTAGACCGGCAAGGTTTATAGGCAAGAAATTATCTTCTTTTCTACCTAGTGAGGTGGGGGCTTATGAAGTTCTTACCGAATAGATATTTGAAGTCTAAATCCAGGTTAACACAATAGAGACCATTTTAGAATATCTGTAAATCCAATGGGATTTGAAATTCACATACCCACGAAAGTATGTAGGGGAGGGTGGTCTACAGAATCTGGTTAATTTGGACTTTAAAAGTATTACATGTGTATCTAACCTCAATGTAAAGAAGTATTTCTTTTTAAAAATTATTTATTTATTTACTTTACATTCTGATAGTAGCCCTATCCCTCTTCTCCTGCTGGTTCTACCTTGCCTTTTCCTTCCTCCACCCCATCCCCTCTTCCTCAGTTAAAGGGAGCATTCCCCCTGCTCTCCAACCACCCCAGCTCAATTAGTTGCATCAAAATTGAGCATGTCTTCTTTCCTTTTGTCCTGGTAAGGCAGTTCAGCCAGCGGGCAGTAGAGTCCACGTGAGAGACAGCCTCAGCGGCCGTTAGTAGGGAACCCATATGATGTCTGTGCTGTTCATCTGCTACATCTGTGTAGGGAGCTTAGGTCCAGTCTATGCATGATCCTTGGTTGCTGCTTCAGTCTCCATGAGCCCCTCCGAGCCCTGATTAGTTGGCTTTCTTGGTCTTTTTGGAGAGCTTCTTGCACCTCAAGATCCTTCTACGTTCCTACCAAATTTCCACAAGACTCCTTTCACTTTGCCCAGTGGTTGGCTTTGAGTCTCAGCATCTGTTTCGATCTACTGCTGGGTAGAGCCTCTCAGAGGATAGCTATGCTAAGCTCCTCTCTTGCTTCTTCTATTCACCCACTTTTGCTGTCTGTTCTATTTCTCATTCTGAATGAGATTTAAGCACCCTTCCTTGATTCTTCCTTGATATTTATCTTCTTTGTGTCTGTGAATTGCAGTATGTTTTTCCTGTACTACACAGTCAAAATATGCATTTAAGTGAGTACATATCACGTATATTTTTCTGGGTCGTGGTTACCTCACTCAGAATGATCTTTTCTAGTTCCATCCATTTGCCTGCAGATTTCATGATTTCCTTGTTTTTCATAGCTGAGTAGTATTCCATTGTGTAAATGTACAACAGATCTTTATTCATTTTTTGGTTGAAGCACATCTAGTTTTTTTCCAGATTCTGGATGTTGTGAATAAAGCTGCTAAGCACATC